>NW_026556647.1:0-33409 GCF_029017545.1 Prosopis cineraria
AATAAAATTTCATTTTTGTTCACGTTAAGCAAAACCAATTAGAAGCGATTGATTGAGCAAAATTTAAAAGTGAAATGAATAAAATGCAATAAGATTCCCAATCCAACAATCACAAATGTCTAATGCAACCTAAAGTCACTAATCCCTTGCTAGCTTCATACATCTTGCTTTTTACCCAATTAATTAATTTTAATGCTAATTTTGTTAATCTAGAGCATTAATGGCTATAAGGGTCTTTTGAACCTCAAATAACGCTCTCTCAAATTAATTATGTTATTTCTAACAAAATTACCTAAGAGGCAATTTTAATTCCAACTCACTCTAATTTGATTATATGAGGCAATTAGGTATATTTCTATCCTAATTACAAATTAGATTATAGTCTAATCTCATATTACTCAACCTAAAGGTCCAAATGAGATTCCCCTTTGTCAAGGAAAAACCCCAATACCTAAATTCATATTTAATGATGGTCAAACATTAAATAGAAAAATTAATGCATGATTGAGCAACCAAAATTAATATTAAGTATAACCAATGGGTAAAAACAAGCTCTAATCTACTAACTAGTTCATAGTTACTCAAGTCAAATGTGTTCAGCTATTAACGGCCATTAAAACAACATGAAGCAACAATATTTAGCAAAAGATACATCAAAATGTAGAGAAAAGGGAGAAGAAAGCTTAGGAAGGATGATTTCTGTCACAAAATCACAAGACCCAAGTGTTCTCCAAGCTTCTCCAACTCTTTCTCCACCTTAGAATGCTCCCTGGACGTGCAACTACTGGTTGAAGACGAACTGGAACTGATATGAGGTGCCTCAAGCCCTAAAAATTCACTGAGAGTCAAAACTATGCATTTCATTAAAATCGCGTTTTGCTGCAGCAAAATGCGTTTTTGCTACAGCGAACATAACCTGTTCAGATTTTCTTTTCAGATTTAATTTCTTTGACTTAGGCTCTGAAATTCTCTTCTTTGGGCCCCTAAGTTGGGCCTCCCTACATGCATAAAATCTAGAATAAATGATAAAATTGGTCCACTAACTTCCAACATATTTCCAAGCCCATTTTCACACACATTCATCTACTTAATCATATTTTTCCTAACCAAATTCCAATAAATGACTTCCAATTACATTAAAAATACTAATAAATTCAATAAAATATTGGAAGTCATCAGTGAGATTTTGAAATCTCTGTAGATATTTAGAGCAACTGCATTACCGTATGAACCAATAAGGCTCTGCAAGTATAGCAGTTAAAATTTCCAATCATAAAACATAAAAGAAAAAATAATTTTAAACTCTTTTCTTTCTTTATTCCAAAAATTGAGAAAATAATTAAAATTAAATTACTTTTTACAATTTAAAACGCACATCAAAATTCCAAAAATTGTTTTATTTGCAAAATGGTGAATTATTTCTAATTAATTTCTCTTTTAAAAAAATATATTTTCACTAACAACTTTCAAGCCCAAACTATGTGAACTTTGATTTCCATCACAGGGTACGTAAACCTCAGAGTCGGATTCTAAGTCAAGTCCTCCCTCGTAAATAAATAAATAAATATTTCTTACTTAATTCTTATCATTTTTATATCAAACACATGAATATAAAAGGGATAATTAAAATAATTTTAAAACCATATTAATATAGCACAACAAACTTCAAGTAACCGTTCTCACGAATGGGTATTGTGGGATGCCTAACACCTTCCCCACACTCAATCGACTCCCGAACCTATTTTCTGTTTTCGCAGACCATCTTATTCTCCTTTAAATGGTTTCCCAAGATTTTCCTCAAAATCTTGGTGGCGACTCCTCGTTCATTCGGTTCCCACCTTGAAAGTCAGAACTTTCACTCCTACGCCGTCCGTGTCGCATTTTCCGGGTGCGAGAAACATCTTAACAATAATCTCTTAACTTTTGAATAAGTGATTTTATGGCAGATATGAAGTATAGCATTCATTATATCTTGAAATTTTGTTGCAATGCTAGATAAAGTTTGTCAATAATCTCACAATTTCTTTTATCAAATATAAAAAATGAAAACAAAATCAAATGATATCAATTCTTTAAGGGCATATGTAAGTAGCACCATCTCTTTGAAAATGAGAACTATATATACATGCATAAAAGATTACATATAAAATTGAAATGTGATAATTCCTTTTAATGTTTTCATGTCTCTATAATGTGTAAAATCAAATGATATCAATTCTTTTAAAGCATATATACATAGCATCATCTCTTTGAAAATGAAAACTATATATACATGTGTAAAAGATAACATATAAAATTAAAATAAAACTCCATTTAGTGTTTTCATGCCTATGTAATATATCAACTTAGGCAGCCAAGATTATATAACCCCTACATTGTACTAAGAACAAAATTAAAAAGTGGGGGGCATGTCTCCCCCTAATCCCCTATCTCCACCCTTGAGTATGAGTTTGAAGGCATTCAATTGTTTTTAATGATTTTAAATATAATATTCATAATCATTGACCAAAGGGTTTGATAGTACTAATGGGGACCAACCCATTATGGCCAACCTTATATGCTAATGGGGGCCAACCTTAAGGGGGCCAACCTTATGGCCATTTCATGTATGTGTGAGTACTAGGGTTAGCGTGTATGTGGTTGAGTGTCCCAAAAAAAAAAAATTACTCCCTTTCCCTCTCACAAATGCTTTTCTACGCAAAGTCATAAATGAACTCTCCCATTTCATATATGTATAACTAGATTCTAACCCTGTGCACGGAAGAGTAAAAACTTCAATGAAATCACATTCAAGGAAGGGAGATAATGAAAGAATCTAGGTTATTAGTTTTATTTTGGTCTCTTTGTGCTGTGTTGTTGGCATTATTAATGAATTTTCAGTATTTATTAAAAAAAAGCACATTCTAATTAAAACATGAGTAATAATGCTATCAATGTCCAGTATACCTCAACAATTAAATCCAAACTACTTAGTTTCTGGCCCCAAAAAAACGAAAAGAAAATCCATCCTACGAGGACATAAAAATTTATTATAAGTCATCTCTTAGACAAACAAAAAAACATAATTAACCGATAAATAAAAAGAATAACTTTTAGCAGGGTTAGCGACTTCCAAAACAGCATTACAGTATCAGGAAAAAAATAAAAATAACAAAGGGTCATAACTGCACCATTAATTGCCTCCATTGCTGCCCTTTGAATGTTTGGGTCTTTAACAAAAAGGATCACTCATGCCTTCCTTGCCTGTATTACAGCCCAATCCAAAAGTTAAAAATGAAGTGGGGGAAAAGCATGTAAAGAACAGTAAAAGCATGCCTTTTACATATAGTAAAATAAGAAATAATATAAGCTTGCATCCATTATATGGAAAGGACACTGAAAACATGCTTTCAACTAAACTATGTCATGTAAAGCCATACATGCATGTGTGGCTGAGCAAGTTTAAATTTTGCAAGAAATGTAATGTGTAAGCTGTTTGTGCATGCCTCCGAAAAAAGAAACACATGAATAATGACTGTGTGACTAACTTAAAAACTGACAGACAAATCTTATAATTAACTCAATTTTAAATGTTGCTGTTATCATCAATGACAGACCTGAAACCAAGAGTACACACAACAAAAAATCAATTACAAAGTATTCAAAAACAAAAGTCATCTTAAACCAAGAGCTGAAACAAAACAACGTTAGGGAGATTAAATAAAAAAATATAAAAAGGCCAATACTAAGACTGCTGATATACTAAAAAGCTGGCAAGCATTATACTTGTGTGCTCAAGGGTTGCAGGCAGGAAGGTACATTCTAAATGAATTTACCTTCTTAGAACTACATATTTCTAGGAAATTCACCACAAGTACAGCGCAGGACTTTTGGATCCGAAACTAACAAGTTATGTTGCAATGCTTGTCCCTGACTCTTGTTGATAGCCAGCAATGGCTCAGTCCAACAATAGTCTAGGCATCATTACTATAAAAATGAAATTTGATAGCATGCATTTTATAACAATAAAAAATAAATCGCCACTAAAATGAAAGCTGAAGTGCATTAGGTGGTATTTCTTTGATGAATATTTAATATTTAAAATATTATTTATGTGAGAGAGGTGGTGTTTCTATATGATAAAAAGGCCCCCTCTCTTTCTCGTAAATTAAAGTTTTTATTAATTAGTAATATTTTTAAAGCGTATAATTATTCAATAGTGTTTATTAAATATTAAATGTAAAAAATCATTTAAATGAGAGAGGTGGCATTTTTAGGTAATGGAAATGCCACCTCTCTCTTCTAAATTAAAGATTTACTAATTATATTATTTTTTAAATATATATTAAATATTATTTATCAAATATTAATATTAAAACATTTTTAAATAAGAGGTGACTTTTTTAGGTGATGGAAATGCCACCTTTCTATTGTAAATTAAATTCTTTGTTAATTAACTTTATTTAAATATATGATTATTAAATATTAAAAATTTTAAAAAAATTATTTAAATGAGAGAGGTAGCATTTCTAGGCGATGGAAATCCCACCTCTATCTTATAGATTAAATTATTTTTAACTAATGTTATTTTGAATATATATTAAATATTTCTATCAAATATTCAATATCAAAGATATTATTTAATTGAGAGAGGTGGCATTTTTAGGTAATGAAAACACCACCTCTCTCTTCTAAATTAAATGATTTATTAACTAATATTATTTTTAATTATATATATATATATATTAAATATTTTTTATCAAATACTAAGTATTAAAAAATTATTTAAATGAGATTGAAGCATTTTTTAATTATTAGAGTAATAAAGTTTGAGTGTGCATGCATGTATATACCTTGAGGTGAGTTGGAAGGACAAGTATAATGTAAACAAAGCCTTGGATAGAAAAGTATATATATATATATATATATATATAGCATTGTAAGGATTGAAGGACTAAAGGTATAAATTGGATTGATTTAAAAACTTAGTGACAATGGAGAAATCTTTATATGTAAATCTTGATTCTAGAGTTTCAAATTTGTTATAGTTATATTTTGGTTATGTTAATGTGGAAGAGAATTTCATTAAGCTTGTTTAGAGTCTATTGAGAACCTATTAAAAATATAATAAATATATAAAAATAACTAAGCTTGGAAAAGGGAAAAGGGAAAAGAACTTTGACAATTTTATAAAAATATATAAAAAAATATAATAAACTTAGTTTGGTTTGGTTCAAATTTTCAGAAGCAAAGGCTTGAACCAACTGAACCAATCAATTTTGCCAAAAGAAAAACCATTCCAAACCTCATTTATCATCAGTTTTGATCATTTTATGTCAATTTGATTCAGTTTGTTTTAGTGTGTTTAGTTTGAATTAGTTTTGAATACCCTTAACTCTCACCATAAACATGGCATCAATCAGTTTCAGACTCTTAATTGGATACATGCTCACTCTTCTTTAATTTGGATTGCTCTAACACATTAGAAACTTCAATTTATAATCATTTCTTTTCATTATGAAAATGAAAAAAGATCAAGACTTTCTAAATTATTTTTACGTAAAATAATCGCAAGAAGCAAATAATGACAAAACAAGTACTCCGTTGGATTTTTAATAAAAGAAAAATTTAAACTATTTTTTCCTTGTAATGAAGAAGTGTGTGTTAATTTGTAACAACTACACACACATATATTAAAAAAATACATGAATAGCATTAAATATGTAAAATAATTTTACGGCAACAAATTATCTCAAATTCATGATTTATTGTGAGGGAGAGGAAGGAATAACCGGATATGCCTGCTATTAATGCTATGTTTAGATACATATGGATTTGAATTTGGGTCAAATATCCCATATGAGCACTTAAAAACTTATGGACTTTGATAAATAAAATCCAAATCCAATTTTTTTTAATTTCTTCATAAGTTGAAATCCTTTATAAATTTATTTGAATCTCTATATGAACCCTCGAAATACTATCTAATAATGATAACTTTTGTTATTTAAACTACCTAAATGAAAAAATTTAAATACATGAATTTGAAATGTAAGATTTTAAATTCAAATTTTCAAATCCAAATTTACCAATCCAAACACTACCTTATTGTATTTAGAATATAGAAAATACATGAAACTTGGTGCCATTTTTACAATAATCTTGTGCCATTTTATTTTATGAAGTTTTTCAAACTTGGAACCAGTAAATGACTCAAATCCACTCACTCAATGAACGTTTCAATTACAACTATTTAATTTCATCAATGCTTGAAAATTATCAATATATATTTCTTTCCAAAAATTGAGAATAGCTTAGCCGTCATGATTGGTGATAACTTTCAATATTTTAATGAATTTCATGGAGTTTTTAATGCAATTGGAAGTCATCTTGTGGAATTAATTAACAAATATGTGATTAATTAGATAATTATTTGTGAGATGGGGGGTGGATCAGATAAAGTTCAAGACAATTGTATAAGTTATTAGACCAATTATGGCATTAAATTTGGGTTTTATTCATATAGGGAGACCTAATTTATGAGCCCAAAGCTGACAATTTTGAAGCCCATAAGAAATTGAATTATGCCCAATGATACAGCAACACCAATTTTGGATGTCACGATATCATATTAGTTTTCAGTAAAACACACAGCTTTACTTAAAATCATGTTTTAAGATTTTTTTGCTATCATTTTCATTTCAGTTCATCTTCAACAGCAGCTGCACGTCCAGGGAGCATTCTAAGGTGGAGAAGGAGTTGGAGAAGCTTGGGCAACACTTGAGTCTTATAATTTGTGATATAAATCATCCCTCATAAGCTTTCTTCTTCCTTTTCTTTACATTTTGATGTATCTTTTGTTGAATATTGTTAACTTGTGCTGGTTTCATAGATATTAGTGGCTGATTCTACTTGACCTAGAGTAACTATGAACTTGTTGGTGGATTAGAGCTTGTTTTTACCCATTAGTTATGCTTAATGTTGATTTCTTCAGCTTCAAAAGTGCTGGCCTTTCTCTATCTATGCAACCAGTGCTTCCATTTATGTCCCTCTGATTGGATACAAGTTGCAGACACCCCACCAACAAAACCCACACCATGAACATGGGGTCAAGCAGTTTTAGACTCTTAATTGGATACATGCTCTCTTCTTTCCCAGAGAATTTGGATTGCCCCAACACATTAATTAGAAAATTCTATTCATAATCATTCCTTCCATTTTGAAAATGAAAAAAGTCAAGACTTTCTAACATTTCTGACAGATAATCTCAAGGGAAAATAGTGATAAAACAATTTTTTTTACTAATTATAAAAATATAATTAAAAAATCTATATGACTTAAAAGAATAATTAAAGGCGAGATTCACATAATTTATCTTACTAATAATGCTTGCAAATATTGAATATTATAAAATGTATTTTAAAATATGCCCAAGGAATTCATTATTGTCGTCTTGGCAAGCAAACATATTTGCATAAAAATTGACACAATTTTTTATTGCAGTCCCTTATTTGTTTACTTAAATTTTTAATTAATATTTTATTTATTTCATTATTATTCAATATCCCATCTCTCTGTCTCTCCGTTTTCTTTTTGTGGCCATGAATACTTGACCCTTCTTTTCTTGAAGTGCAGCGATCTAAAACTTTTCCCTGAGAACAAGATTTACTTTTGAATTAGTCTCCAATCATATTTACGCATTGATTAAGACTCTTTTTGATGGGCATTGTTCAATCGCTTGTGAAGAAGAATTGTGCAGAAATGGACAGTACGCATGCGTTGATTTTGAATAGTTTTTGCAATTGTCATGATAAAAAATTGAGAGCTCAACAACGTGATTTTTTTTTTTTTGGGAGGGATCTAAATTCTAAACCACTTTTCAAGTTTTAGGACTTTTCAAACTATAATGACTATTAAGTCTGTATCAGACATGAAGTGGAGCACTTGGTAGAAGCTGCCATGGATTGGAATGAGTCATTACAACTCATGAAACTAATGATAACCTTTTTTAACAAAAGGGAGTAATTAATATTTACTTCCCTCTTTTTTATAGAAAGATGGATCAATTAGTAAACAAAATAGTTTACAATACATAAGTTTGCAAGAATTCCAAATGAAAGGGGTTGAAGAGTTTTAAATTAGTTTACTTTCCAGTTTCCCTTAATAAAAATGGAAAGGAGAAATATACTAGATATTATATTAAATACTAGTCTATTTTAATTAAATTATTTAGAATCAATGATCAATAAATTGAGCGTTTACATGACTATAGCATTATTTATTCTTATTTACATGTAATTTTTGAAACATATAAGTCCTAGGGCAACTTGAACCCTACACTCATAATTGGTACATTTTGGATCCTAAACAATCAAACTTGAGGCATTCTTGCCCCACCTTTAATTTGGTCCTAACGTCTGCTATTAGAAGAGTTAAATGGCAATTTAAATCTTAAACTATAGGCTTAAGGGTGATTTCAACCCTGAACTTGTATTTGGTATAGTTTGAACCTTTAACAATTAAATTTGGAGCAATCTCACCCCATCATTAATTTAGAATTAACGTATGTATGTTTATGCATAATGGAGCCTATGCTTTTTTATTTTTGACAACATTTCTGCCCTTGTCTTGCTGCTTCCCCTGCTCTATGTTTCTAACTCAAGCTTCTTGTTGATAGCCAGTGTAAAATTGTGAAATTTGTGAGGTTCGCTAGAGTTGTGCATATATATATATATATATATATATATATTTTAACCATTAATTGGACTCCATAACAAATTAAAATCAACACAAATGCTTATAAATCCAAATCATTTACATTAGAAATCAATATCTAATTTACTAAATTAAGAGAATAAATTATAAATGAATCTCGTATGGGTATGCATGAATTTGGCTCCTTTCTAAGTAATCAAAATGTCACAAGCCAGTGCAATCTCAAATCTAGCCATCATAGCAAATCCTAAAACATCACCCTTAAAGACATCTTTCATTGTGGTTAGGTTCACATTTGAACAAAATGCTTAACCTAAGCTAGTCTATATGACGGTTTGCACCATATATATCATCCCCATCTAGCCTCTTGAATGCTTGGGATAGGTCAACCATCATTGACCAAGGCAATGAGTTCAAAGAATAATGTCAATTGATCATGCTCAAAGTGATGTTTTTTGGCTTGCATTAGATGAATATGAGCTTCTTCTTCGACGATGACGGCACCAACAAACCTAGAACTTGTACATTCAGAAGTGTTCGAAGGAGTAATGATCAAGATTATTGTCAAAGGATTTGTCCAAGACTTTGTTGTGGGGGAGGAATTTCTATAGAAAGTCTCATAAAGAGAGGGAGAAGAGGGAGATGACACCAAGGAATGTAAAGAGGTAGAGACAGGGAGAAAAAAAAATCTAATGTCACTTGTATAGGCCCTTACTTAAAGTAATGACCATTTGTACCATTTTAATAGTTGGGCCGAATTGCCTCAAATTTAATTATTTAGGATTTAAAATATACTAAAGATAAGTTTAAAGTTTAAATTATCCCTAGATCTATAGTTTAGGGTTAAAATTGCATTTAACCCTTAATAAAATCTAAATTGTGAGGATTTTATCAATGGATGTTAAGACCAAATTAATGATGGGGGTGAGGATGCTCCAAATTTGATTGGTCGGGGTCCAAAATGTATCACTTATAAGTATGGGGTTCAAATTGCTCCTGGACTTATAGTTCAGGGACCAAATTGCATATTCATCCTTTTTTTTCCTATGATATTTCAAGTTTTATTCTATTTGTTTTATTGTTAAGACTATTTGTTTTATTTCAAATCATCAATGTATAATGATATACAATAGGTATTGGAAATATTAAGATACTTGTATTTTTTATGACAAAAAGATACTTAAATTTAAACATGAGATATAATTTTTCCCTAAAATTAATATATCAGATATATAATTTCACTCTATATATTTTTATTTCCTTAAAATATCATAAAATTATACATAATTATCTTTTAATTATATTTTTAAATTATAAACTTATTTTTACAAAAATAATTATGATAACTATTAAGAAACTTAAATGAACAATATGTGTGTGTGTGTATCCAATTGTTGTATAGGGCATGCTATTGCAACATGAATCTCCTTTTCCTTTTCGCTAGATGCCAAAAAAGGGAACTCTGACATATATCCATATTCCATAGTCCATGTGTTCCTTCGTTTGCTTATATAATCTGAAGCAATATTTTATGACCTGAATGAACTTTTTGAGAAATAACAAGGCAACAGCACCGAGGAAAGTAAGGAACCGTGTGTGATGCATTGTGAAAGTGCATTGAAAGGTAAAACGGAGAGTCTACTTTACACCTATTATATTGGCACGCCTCAAACAGAATGTCTCGTAGCAATCCAACTTTTTCCAGCATAGCATTCCTGGGAAGCCATGTTTTGGGCTTTTTCCGGGAAAATATATGGGAAAATACCAATATTTTAGTGTCCATTTGAATTTCAATTGGATGCAATAAATTATAAAAATAATTTATTAAATAATATATTTTAATCTTAATTGATTATGTTATAACGCAATCTGTTTGATACTTATACTAGTAATTTTTTTAAGGATTTAAAGTTTGAATTTTACTAAGAAAAAAAAGAAGAGAAGAGAGTTTTATTTTATTTTTATTAAATTTTGTACCTTTTTATAATTTTTTTTGGACTTTTTATGTAATTTTTTCATATAACTTTGTAACAAAAAAAAATGCAGAAGCTGAGAAGCTAAATTATGCAGATGTGGGAAAAAATCAATTTTGAAAAAAAGTTGGTGTTTGGGTAAATTTTGCTTTAATCAATTTTTTTACCCCTAAAATGGATTAATCCCTCAATCCAAATAGGCAATTATTCCTTCAATAAATTAATAAATAAAAAGGGTTAAACAGTAGTTAAATCCTTAAATTATATGTTTAGGAAAATCTAAAATTTTAAATTTATTTTTAGTATAAAGTTTCCCTTCAACTTTCCAAAATACAATTTTAACGAGCTACATTAATCAACTACCATTTTAACAAAAAATAGTATATTTATTTTAATAATATTTATTAAAATATTAATCATTTAATATAGAATAATTAAAATATTATCATTATTTATAAATCTTCACACACAATTTACAAGTTAACTTTTGAAAATAACAGTGATCCCATAATCCCCCAATAATTAGTCAAAACTGAATTTTATTTGGTATAATTTTTTATATCATAAACTGTTTGTAATTTTTTGAGTCATTTTCTGTATTTTTCTAGTTAACCAATGATCAAAGTTAATTTTTTTTAGGGGTAGGAGCAACATTTTACTATTTTCAAAAGTTGTAAGAAAATATTATATCAAAAATAAGTTTAGTATTTTAGACACTCTTTGACTTATAGTTTATAGGCAAAGTTACCCTTTAACCAGTAAAAATTTAAAAATAAGGGAAAATTTGCAGTAATAGGCAAATATTAACTTGATCACTTTTAAAAAAAATATTTTTGTTCATTTTGCTATTGAATAAAGGAGGGTTAAATTACTAATTTCCCGTGAACTTTTCTTTCTAGAAGTGCTTGGCACTTTAAAGTCAAAGGTGATGCAAATTGCCCTTCAAGTATTAAAAAATGGAGCAGTATTAATCCTCTATTAAATGTCGATTAATTTTACCATTAGTTGAGCTAAAAAAATTATAAAAAATGATCTAGAAAATTACAAAAACTGATATAAAAATTATAAAAAAGTACCTTGTAAGAAAATTAATATTGATTAAGTTATTTAAATTATAAATAAATTTTAATAGGATAATATTCTTTCTAACCCATATAAAATATGAAAATATCATTTTATAACCGACTTTGACTCACCAGGTGATTATCGTATATTTTTTTCTTTTTATTTTTTAAAATTTTTTACCATTTGAATGTTTCAATTTTTTTTTATAACAAAGTAAACATGTGGTAAACTAATATTCAAATTGCCAGTAGGAAGGTACACACATTTAATACCACAATGTACCTTGAATATGATGGTCTTAAATAAGAAGACAATTGGAAGTAACAAAAAAAGCAAGCAAAGCTTGTTGAAGGAAAAAGGAAATTAGCCCTAGTGGCCATTTGAATTAAATACCTGTTGCAATTCCTTGGCTTCCTCAATTTCATACTGCAACTATCCCCTAGACAAATTGTTGATTGCCTGCAAAGAATCTGAATATACTTGAATCCTACTAATTAACTTATTGTGACTACTACACAATTCCAGCTCCATTTGGAGGAAATGTTCCCAACTTCTTTCTGAAGCCTATGACCCATTCCCTAATATCATTGGTGTCCATGTAGAGATGGAGTGTCCATGGTTTAACCTTTCATTATGAAGATCCTTCAAGAGACAATGCATACAATGAACAATCTCCTTCAGATTTGCACTCTATCCCTCAAATACTTAGAGCTAGTAATTCGAGCTAAACATAGTAAGCCTACAAAATTTAGGGATGGGCTTTGCAAAATTGCAAAATTTTAATTTTAAGCCCATTTCGACTTGGCCAAATACCCGAATAACAATTTAATTTTTTTAAATATATATATAATATTAAATATTGATTAATCTTTTATGTTTTAGTTCATTTTACACTAAGAGACAATATATTTGAGTACATTATTATAGATAAGCCTACAAAATTTAGGGATGGGCTTTGCAAAATTGCAAAATTGCAAAATTTTAATTTTAAGCCCATTTAAACTTGGCCAAATACCCGAATAATAATTTAATTTTTTTAAATATATATATATAATATTAAATATTGATTAATCTTTTATGTTTTAGTTCATTTTACACTAAGAGACAATATATTTGAGTACATTATTATAGATATTTTCTTATAAAATTTACAATTATAAATATTGTTATAATTTTATTATTTTAATAGATAAAATATCTTAAAATAATATTTAAAATGTATTTTAATCTTGACTTTTAGACATTAAGACCCAAACATTTTTTTAAAAAAAATTTGAGTCTTCTAGAATAAACTTATTCAACTCTCTTGACTAATTGAATTAAGCACTCCTAAATTCCCTTTTTATCATTACAAGTGAATCTTATTATCCAATCTTACATGCATGATATATTGCTTCTACTTAAAGCAAGTAAATTTTTGTGCGTATTGAAATATGCCACAAATATTATTCAATATATATTATCAATTTTAAGAAGTATTAAATGAAAAATATACATTTTAAATAAAAATAAAAAATGAAAACAATTTAAACACAAAAACTAATTATTATCTAAATAATTATATTTATATCCTTTATAATATAATAATCAGCATTATGTATAAATGCATAAAATTATTAAGTGGTGAGGGTCTGGGAGATGAGGATATGGGTGATAGGGCGAGGGGAGGGAGTAGGGTGGTACCAAACAACTTGGTATTACCAAACTGAGTTGCGTGTGTCAAAAGAGGAAAAAAGCTGGTCGGAAATTGGCTTGATGCAGGTTGAGCTATTGCTTTATAGTATTGCAGTAAATAGTTTTGAATATAAAGCATTTCGATCATAAATATTTTTTATTGTAATATTGTAGTAAAAAAGCCTTTCCTAATCAATCCAGTACATTTTCTAACCACAAATGATTATAATCAAATCTATAGACTTAAATATAATCCTATATCAATTTAGAGAATTAACAAAAGAAGTTAAGTCAGCCAAGCACTCATGTCTATACCATCCTTCAAATTTCATCTAATAATCGATAGGAAAAAATACCAATACATTATATATAAACCTGAGAGCCTCAGACCACCGCTTATCTCTGACTATTTGTTGAGAGTTAAAGCAAGATGGAGTCTTTTGTAAGAAAAAAACCCTTGATTTGCATTGTATTCTTTTTTCGTTGAGACAAAAAACAATATGGGATTTGAAATTAAACAAATGGGCTTCCCAACTCAAACTCTATTGAAGGCTGAAACTTTTTTCTAGGAGGCTGTTGCTCTTCTCCTAACTCTTCAGTTGGAGGCCCTAAAGTATAGTGTGGGTCCGCCCTTGCCTCCAAAACCCTTTAATTTCCTCTATTACAATCATAGCTAGTCATCTAAATGGTCCAAACTTGACAAAAACCAAGCTCAAGTGTCCTCATGGTCATGATCATCATTATAGATAATAACAACATGAATTTTTGGGCCTTAACAGTTGCAAATAAATATACACTTAAGCCATTCTCTTCTAAAGTAATTTATCACAAATTTAACCAAACCATGCCACAAGAGCTGTATGCTCATATAAACTTTTGCAGCTGACTTAAGTTCTTCAACAAAAATAACAAATGCTTTCCTTTTTGGCATGACCATTTATTAATAAAGTACTTTAAAATAAAAGACAAACAGAATTCTTTGAAATGACTGCAAATACGTCATCCAAAGTCAACATGCTTGCTCTCTCAATATTGCTCACCTCATTGATAGAGAGGCAATTAGAGTATAGGGTGTGGAAGCACTGAATGATTATCCTTGTGCTGTAAAATGCATAAATAAAGATATGGAAGGATGAGTCATAAAAATTATTATGTGTGTAGACTTACAAATACATCAATATTTGTGTGCTTTGTGAATATAAAACAACATATACTTTTCACGTCTCAAAATATAATTTTTTCTAGTTTTTGAATGCAATGTCAATATTTTATGACCATGAAACCTTTAGGTACTTTTTAAAGCTCCACTATTTTACCCTAACTATATGTAGCTAAAGAAGAAGGTATCTCGAATTGAATCTGACGAGAAAATACTTGTACTCAATTTAGACTTAGAAATGGTAAAGGGTGAAACTTGTGCCAAATAAAAGAGTCATGAAGAGAAATGCAACATATTATTAATTAGCTATGTCTTATGATAAAAATACCTGCTGCTAGGCATTGCCACGTTATTTGTCGTTTATGTTCTCATTGTAGAATACAATCTCCTTTCCTTTGGTTTTTCTAGTGTCATTAGATCTTGCTGGAATTTGCTCCATATTTGCCATAAATTACTTGTTGCTGCTCAAATTCTGGCACCAAATACCAACTAATAAGATCAATGTGCTTAACCTTCTGTGTATAGCTCCCCAGCGTGGAATACTACTTTTAGTAACATGAAATCCACAAATCTATTACCTTGGTGACTAGAAGCCTATTTATTTAAGATTAAAAAATAAATGACTTTTAGGTAATTTGGAGATTTTATATGAAGAGATTTATTTTGTAGATATTTTATAAAAAACATATATTATTTTATGTTTGGTTATAATAATAATAAGTCATTATTAGTTAGTTATTTTTAAATTTTTTGATATATTCCTTGATTTTTATTTTATAAACAAGTGATTTGGTTTGGTTAAAACAAACAGGCCTAGAAGTGATTTTTTTCAAAAGTTTAAACAAACAAAACAAAAACTCACAAAATATTTTTTTTTCCAAAAATAAATGTTTTTTTATGAAATAAGCTAAAACAAACGAGCTCTAGAAGACCTATCATACAAGGGTGTTTCCCAATATGGGTTAAGGAGAGCCCCTTGTCCTCAACATTGTAACCTGTTTGATTATTTAAATTATAATTTTTTTGGTTTGGCTAGAGATTTGCAAATTAAATATAATTAGTGTAAATTGTTTGATTATTAGTATAAAGATAGAGGAATGCCATAGCATCAATACTGGTGCAATCCCAATTTACATCGCCATCAAATGTGCTCTCAGCGGTTTTATAATCTGTATGTTACAAAAGGTTGAAACAATCTAGTCAATGTTGGGTTTCTAAAACAAAAAATAATTGGCTTATTTGATTTCCATTCTCATTTTTTATTTTTAAAAACTGTTTTATAGTACAGTTTTTAAAATTGTTTTTCAAAACGAAACAAAGTAAAAAATCATTTGGTTATATTAATTTAAAAAAAGTTTAAGAATTAAAAAGTATACTGATAGTGAAGATTATAGGCAGTTAATAATGATGATTTATGATAAAAATTGATCAAGGTAACTATAATTTTTAATAATCAAATATAATGTATTTTAAAAATAAGAAAAATGGAATGAAAAGCTTGGGATTGTTTTCATTTTTTTGTTTTAAAAAACAAAAAACAGTTTTGGAAACAATTATAAAAAACACTTATCCAAAAAAGTTTTTAGTTTTTTTTCAAAAACAAGAAACAGTTTTTAAAAATTAAAAACAAACAGGCCCTAAATTTCCTTCTTTATCTTTCGCCATGGAAAATGTAAGAAGAATAATTAGCTGCTATAATGCAAGCAATATATAGCAATATGATAAATAAAGTAGTGTAAGACATGCATCTTTCCTCAGATGCATGGATCCTTGCCCATTTAAATGCAATGATAATACATTAATCAAATTCAATGATTTGCCAATGATGCAATTGTAACAATGAAGAAAATATGCAAATTTAAAAGTGATGATAGCAATCAAATTCAATGATTTTCCAATAATGCAATTGTAACTGTGAAGAAAATAAGGCAAATTTAAAAATGATGATAGTATAAAGAGGAGATTAGGAACGCGATACCATCAGAACTGGTGCAATCCCATTTCACATCATCATCATCATCATCAAATATGATTCATCTATCCCCTCCATATTTTGAACATTTTATTTTTTATATTCAATTCATTCTATTTCATTACTTTCTGTAACCAATTCAGATCATCATAGGAATTTAAAAAATGCTTTTAGAATTGTCAATAACTTTTATATGAAATTGAGAAAAAAATGGAGTGTAAGGTAACGTGTTCAAAACAATGTAATCATCAATGTTTTGAAACCGTATCAAACTGGAAAGAATAATAGATTGTGGTTCTCATAGTTTAACTCAATCGGTTAAACTAGTGATCAAACTAACAACATAAAAATTAAATAAAAATAATATTTATATACATAAACATGCAAATAAAACATTAATTTGTCCAAAAAAAACCATACTATATCAACTATCAGGCTAAGTAACACCATCTGATGGACCCCATGGCACGGGTGACATAGCATTAATGGCAACGAAGCTTGGGATGATAATCATGAGCATGGTGACATAGAAGGAACCCAATACTTCCAATCCAACGTACCTAAAGACCTATTACAACATATTGGAGGTCCAATGACAAGAGCCCGAACTAAAGCTATAAAGCAAGCCTTGTTTAGTCTTGTGCAAGAAGTTCAAGAGCTTGGAGAGCATTGGGGCACTCCTCTCAAGCTCAAAGGAGAGCATCTATACGTGTATAATGTATTTAGGATCTAAACTTATGAAGAGTCAAGACCAAAAGATGCAGACCTTAGCCCAATGCAATGAAGACTACAAGTTGACCTCTTGCAAGCAAGGAGGCATGAAACCCTAGTAAAGAAATCAAGGGTGGCGTGATTTTAAATCCTTTATGATCCCTTAATTATCTCCTAAATTAATTCCTATTTTAATAGTCCTTTGATTTGATTTTCTATTTTGAGTCTAGTCAAAGGTTAGAATTAATTAAAGTATTAATTTCTAAATTTTGTAATCCCATAATTTTAGGATCACATCTCCTAAATTATGTGGCTGAATATTTTATCATTATTTTATATTATTTCTCCTTTTAGTATTAGGAAATTAGGGTTTTAATTTTAGGAAATATTTTTTTCTATGAGCCTATATAAATTAGGCATGCTCCCTATTATAAACAACACAGAAGTTGAATGAAATTATTCATTTTAGAGTTTATAACTCTTGTGAGCCTTAGTGCTTTGTGGTGGTATCCCATGTGAGAAACAGACGTGATTAAGAGCGTGATCAACTCTTGTGGTGTCTTCGAAGGTTGAGGTTCCTAGAGGCAGGTGCTCTAGAGGATCTTCTCCTTGATCATTATCCTATTGTTTACTTCATACCTATCTTTATTTCCGTCATAAATTTCGTCCCTTTCTTTTTGTTCTTGTGTTTTTATTGTTTCAAGGTTCTGTCCCTAAACTAGCACGATTCTGCATCCGCGTCCCTATCACCATCATTGCATAATATGTTCTAGTTACCCAAATAATGACACCACAAATCCAAAATACATAAAAAATGTCAATGATGACATTGCCACTTCACAACGCATGAACTTTCAATTTCAATGCCAAAAGTTGGATTGTTGGGACTAGAGGCAAAGACTAGAGGAGAGATAAGAGATTGAACCTAGGCCATAGAGGAAAGATCAGAGATTAGAGAAGAGAAGGAAGAAGAGAACTATAGATTAGAAAAGAAAAATTGCAAATTTGAGTGACTAAGCCTAAGTGTTTTTTTTTCCTTTTGAGACATTAACCCACTTCAATTTCTAGGTTAAATTTGTCTCTTAAAATTGCCTAGATCAACTAAGTCCAAATGCCCAAGTGGTCTAAATGGTGGAACTAAGCCATTTTATTGAGCGATTGATGGTTGGATTGGTCGAATCATCCCATTCGGTCCAAGTTTCAAAACTCTGGTATTCATGTGCTTTGTAAATTTGAAGGGCCCACTTGAAGCTTTGTTTGTCGATGTGTAAATTGGCAGCATGTGCTCTTTGAATTGTTTAAAGGGAGAATTACATCTAAAGAACTCCTAAAAGAATTATTCACACATTAAAAAAAATTAATACAAAATTGTTTATCATTAAAGTGATAATAGATACTTTTTTTTCTTGAATGATGACCTGTTATTGATCATTGTTCATGAATAATTCTCTTGGAAGGAGTTCACATACGAATCTTCCTTGTTTAAACTTGTAGGGTAAAATAGGTTCTCTGCTTTAGATGGTAGAAGAAAGCTTTAGCGGTCCCATTTTTGTCATTTGAACAGCAAGTGATCCTCAGAATAAAAAAAAATCATTTGTTAATCATTACAAGTGTCATAATAATTAATGTTTTGGGAATATTGGTTTTTTTCCCCTTGCTTCAATTTGGAAGGAACTGATTCTAAATTGCATATAGAAAAGACTGAGAAAACTTTTTGAGTTGCTGCTTATCATCACTTCCTTACACTTTCATGACATAAAATATAACAGTAAGAAGAATTTTCCAGTGATTATTGTTCAGTACAGTGTAATCTTCTTTTTTTGGGAGGGGATATATAGAGTTTCAAGCCTCATGGAGTCTTTAATTAACATGGGCAAGTGTGCACCTTTAACTAGTATTATAATTATAATTTGTGTTATTCATATGATAATTCTAAACCATATGACTAAAAAACAAGGAGGGGTGCAATTGTAATATGGTTAGAATTTATCTTTTTCAACCCAAATTCAATCCAAATCCAATAGAATTTGAACCTTCAATCTTAATGGTTAGAATTTATCTTTTTCAACCCAAATTCAATCTTTAATTTATCTTTTTCAACCCAAATTTACTGATAAAATTTGAGTTGAAAAATTCCATCACAAAGCTTTCTGTCGCTAATTTTGTCATAAATTATTTTTAATTTAATTTAATTATTCATAATATATATTTATTTAATAATTGATTATATGCTATAAAAAATAATTTAAAATAATTTATTATTTTAAATTATTTGTATATTATTAATAATAATTTTAATTGCATACTTAATTATTCTTATTTAAAAATAATATTTAAAATTTAAAAATTTAAAATATTATATATTATATAAATACAAATTATAATATAATATATAATTGAAATAAAATATTTTTCAATTTAATATTAAATTTATTATCAAAAATAATTTTTTAAATAAAATATAATAGAAATAATGATTATATATGAATTAATTTTGCCATATTAACAAATAAATATAATGTTAAAAAATAAGTAAATTTATATACTATATTTAATAGTAATTTAAATAATATATTTATTAATATGTGTATGTGGTTAAGCATTATATATTTAATTTATCAATTAAGATTGAATATTTCTTTTAAGTCAATTGGCAATAAAGTGAATGCAAAGACAGTAAAGAGTGTGAGGTTGCGAGTTTGAACTTAATTATCCTTAATTATCTTTTTTGAGATTTAACAGTCATTCTTTCTTATATTTTTGTTACACACAAAAAGAAAAGTCTTAGTCTTTCTTATATTTTTTTTTTACACGAAAAAAAAGTAGTCTAAATCCTACAACTACCCACTCTTGATTTTTTATCATTACTTGTGAAGTCTCTTGTTTATAAGAAACCCCAAAAAGTTATTATTGAAGCACATCTTTATTATTATGTAATTTTTTAAAACTCTTACAAAATTAGACTTTTGAACGTGTCTTCTTTTGCATAATTTTGAGGGGTAGTGGTCCCTTGTCCTGTGTTGATGTCTCTATCTTAATGTGAATGTGAAGATCAAGACCCACGAAAATTGCCCATTCTTTCCTACAATTTTCAGGAAGCTAATAAATATGGTCAAGTACACCTTTGAAGTCATTGATTGGTGTCCAGAAAATTCAAATGAAAAAAATAATGTTAATCCTTGCGGTAACAATTCATTTAAAACTCGGTTCTCAAAATATCCCTATGATTTTATTTATAAGTTATTTTTAACATATTTCATGAAAATCAAAGTAAACCATAAAAACATTAACTCTATTTAAAAATTTAATAAGTTTTTAATTTATCCCTATTAAATATATGCGTGTGTGCATGTAGGGGTGTTCACGGGACGGGATGGGACCGGGACACCCCCGTCCCGTGTCCCGTCCCGAAAAAAAGATCGGGACTGAATTTTGGTCCCGTGTCCCGTCCCGTCCCGAAAGTCGTCCCGTCCCGTTAAGAGTCGGGACGGGACCGGGACAAGATCGGGACGTCCCGCCGTCCCGATAAATAGAATAATATTGAAAAAAAATTTGGATAATAACGTTCATTAAAAATTTAAATCATATAATTTATTAAGTTTAAAATCAAAACAACACAAGCACATAAATAACAATAATTTAAAATTAATTATTGAATTATATTAATCATAACTACATATTATAATAACAAATGCAAGTGATCTTTATGCTATAAGATTAACAACAACAGGCAAGTCAAACACAACATCAAATCATTATTCTTCTACTTTAGTGAAGATGTACTAAGCTAATTACTCTTCTAAAAATAAGCAAGAAATATGTTATAAATAAAGGTTATTAAATAGATAGATATAAGAATAAATTATATTAATATAATTAATATATTATAAAAAAAGATATCACCATATTTACTCCATGCCATTAAAATTATTAATATAAAAAAACTTTAGTTTTAAATAAGAATTGCAAGTATTAAAATTATAATTGATATAATTAATATAAATATAAATTATATTAATATAATTAATATATTTAAAATAAAAAATAATATATATAATATTCGGGACGGGAAGGGACGTCCCGATGCTAATCCCGTGTCCCGTCCCGTCCCGAACCCCTTTCCTGTCCCGTCCCGTAAAGTCCCGTCCCGATTATTTTCGGGCCGGGACAAGACCCGTCCCGATATGATCGGGACGATACCGGGCCAATCGGGACGGGTCTAGGTTGAACACCCCTATGTGCATGTACTCAAGAACCAATGTTTAATGGAGAGTAAAGGAAAAAATTGCAGTAAAAATTTAATAATATGATTTTAAAGACGACAACAAAATTTTTTTTGATCTTATAAATTAGATAAGAGGAAGTATGACTCAATATAACTCAATTAATGAATTTGTAACCAGTTCAAAAGTTAGTCCTTTATCTTTTCATTATTTAAAAAATTTGTCAATATCATTTATAACCCAGGCCATAACTCACTAACTTAGTCACTGTACGAGTAAAAAGAAATGTTATTAACACCCTCAATAATATTTGTTATGGCTATTAAGTTATGTCATTGTGCAGTCATAACAGTATATTTGTGTGCTAAGTACTCCCTCCATCCCTATATATTAAGTATTTTTAATTAAATCTCGCATATCAATAAAGGTTTATTATTTAGTTGAACTCACATAAAAACACAATGGCTTTCTAGTTTTACCCATAATAATATCATAATTAATATCATGATAGTGGTAGGGAAAACATACAATTAATGATCTATTCCATTTTTTTAGATAAGGGTAAAATTATTCAATTACTCAAAAATATTATTATCATCTTTTATATTTAGGGACAGAATAAACTTTTAGAAAATATTTTATATATAGAGGGATGAATGGAGTAAATTTGAAAGGCCCACTTGAAGCTTTCTTTGTTGGTGTGTGATAATTGGCTGCATGTGCTCTTTGAATTTGTTTAAACTTGTAAGGCAAAATATGTTCTATCAGATGGCAAATTGCTTTATTGGTCCCATCTTTGTCATTTGAACATCATGTGATCCTGGCAATAAATGAATAAAAACACTCATCATTTGTTCATTAATTAAAATTTTCAGAATAATTAATGTTTTGGGAATTGGTTTTTCTCTCCTTGCTTCGATTTTGGGAAACTGAAAATTTTGGATAAAGAAAAGACTGAGTGTCACAAAAATAAGAATTTAAAAGATTAAGATGAGAGGAATGAAGAAGACAAGAAAGAATTAGGGAAGTAAAAGAGAAAGAGATATTTATTCACTTCAAGCTTACAATCATTTAATGCATGCCTAATATTTATAAGCTATAATTCTTAAATTCTATTATAAAAGTTATATACAAAGATTAAAGATAAATTTATATAATGGTAGAATATATAACATTTGGATGTTATATTTATTAATCATGGAAAACTCCCAATTAAAAGGCAATTCATGTTATTAGTTATCTAACTTTAATTGAAAAATGTCAAAGACAACTCTTAAAAGATTATAGACATTTACAGTTATACTCTCAAATAGCAATATAAACTAGAAGTTCATTAAATTCATTCATAAAATATTGCAAAAGATATGCTAGATGCAATTATTGACCCAAATGAGAATTATTAAATCTCATATTAAAATTCTAGTTGAAAATGCTCCAATAATTATAAAAGAAAATGAGACATCCCTGAAACATGAAAGATCAATTGGTTCCAAATATAAATATCTTGAAAAAGGATGAGCATATAACTAAAATAAAAATACCAAGGAGACAAAGATTTTAGAAGAGGGTCAAGACATAACTAATTATAAAAAACCCCAAAAGAGATTTAGATACCTAAAAGTAACAAAGAGATTTTAAAAAGTTATGTCATAATTGAAAAAATGAAATCAAAAAATAAAGTTGTGAATTTTGATGATGATCAAATGAAGATGTTATACACAAATAGGTTATATGGAATGTAGAGAGAAAAATGATTAGCCAAAGGAAAAGAAAATGAAAATGACACAATCTAACTAAAAATATATTAATTTTAAATATATGAAAATCATGGACTAATAGTCCAAACACCTGAAATATAAAATTATTATGAGATATATGAATATTTATGTGAAAATAAAGATTTTCACGAAGGTGTAATAATAATGATTATGATCAAGTATATTATTTAATGGAGAATTTTTGTATATATTATTAGTTTAGCAATATATGAAATTAAAATATGATGTGTTTACTAAATATTGGACCCATTTATTTAAAATTAAAAAATAAATAATTTTTAGATAGTTTAAATTTTTTTTAAAAAATGATTTATTTTGTAGTGGTTTATTTTCTAAGAAACAAGCATGAGAAATTACCAAGAAAATCATGAAGAAGTTTGGAAGGAAGATGATAGGAAAGACCTGTAAAGATAACTTTATAGTATTAGAGAGGTAGGCTTCACATGGAAGCCTCAATGAAATGTGCTGCCTTTTGTATGTTAAATTAAAGTGTATTCTTGATTTACTATTTTACCTTTTTTATATTTGACTAACTACTTTTTATAAACATTTCCTATTTGGGTTTTATATTGACCAATTGTGTATGTCCTTTTAAGTGTCCTTTTTCATTCTAGGAATGACAAGAAAATTCTCAAAGTGAAAATTAATCATAGTTAAATTTTTAACAATTTTTTTAAAAATAAATTATAAATATTAATTCAAACAATTGTAAATAGAAATTTTAACTTCAAACTAGAGTTGCATTTAGAACTTTTAAATTTATAATTATTTGAATTGACACTTATGACTTATTTTTAAATTTTTTTTATTAAGAACTTAATTATCATTAATGATCTTTTTTAAGATTTAACAGTCATTCTTTCTTATATTTTTGTTAAACAAAAAAAAAAGTCTAAATCCTTTAACTACTCACTACTCTTGATTTTTTATCTTTTGCTTGTGAAGTCTCTTGGTTATTAAAAACTCGAAAATAAGACTTTTGGGCGTGTCTTCTTTTGCATGATTTGAGAGAGGAACTAGTGGTCCCTCATCCAGGTATTGATATCTCTATTTTAATGTGAACATGAAGACCAAGACCCACCAAAATATGATCAAGTACGTCTACGAAGTTACCGATTGGAGACAGCATATTTTAAAGGAAAACAATTAATCTTTTAATATTTTTGTAATTACAATTCACTTAAAACTTATTTTTCAAAATACTCGTCTGCTCTTATCTATCAGTTGCTTTTAATGTGTTTTACTAAAATTAAAAAAATCTTAACATTCGTTAACTTTTTAAAAATTTAATAAGTTTTTAATTTTACTCTAATTAAATATTAGGTAAATGAGAAAATTTCCCTCTAAATTTTAAGTCTAATAGCACCATTAATCATAAACAGTTTATTGTATAAATTATTCTCTCAACTTTAAAAACGATGTGCTCTTGCTAGTGACAAATCCAGAAAAAAAATTTTAGTGGGGGTAAAACATATATAAATAAGTATTAACATTTTTGAAATTTAAAATACAACTATAAATATTTATTAAATTAATAAACAATAAATTCATTAAAATTAAATAAAAAAATTAGTATTGAAAATGATATAATAAGTAGTAGCTGACACTGTTAAACAACTTGATATTATTATCATTTACCAAGAAAAAATTAATACTTTATTCAAGAAGTGAAAAGAAAAATATTTTATAATATTTTATTATAATCTTATCTAGCTAAAATATACTGTATTCCCTTGAACTTTCAAGATAGTTGTACAAAACTTTTCTAACCTTTAAAAGTTTAAAATTAACTTTTCTAATCTTTTTATTTTGTTTAGGATGGTTAATTTTAAAAATTTAAAGAAGAGATGAGTTATATGCAATTGCATTAAAATTTAGAGAAGTTTTGTAAATTTTAGCTTAATCTTATAAATCTATATAAATAATATGAACAAGAAATTTTTTTTTCATATGAATCAGTTTATCACTTGTGAAGACTCAAATTTAAAAAAAAAAACTTAAATAATGCAAGAGTAATTTTTTAGAGGGCCAAATGAAAATTTATCCCATTATATCACTACAAAAAATGAATTTTAAAAAGTATTTCATAAATTTCATTTTGATGAGTAATTTAGTACTCATCCCCTGATGAGCATTAAAAATAGCCCAGATTTAATATTAAATTTTTCTATAATTTTTATAGACTTTTATTGTAATAAATAAAATATTAAAAATATTTTAAAATTAATTTACAATGACCAACATATATTATTTTGAAATAAATTGATAGATTAGCCCTAATAAGCACACAGTGCTCATCATACTGGTGCAAATGCAGAAATCTTTAGTGTTTCTCATTTGACCAGCAAGTGCTCCTTGCAATAAATAAAAAATCATCTGTTCATCAATTAATTAAAATTGTCAGAATATAATAATTAATGTTTTGGAAATTGGTTTTGCTCCCCGTGCTTCAATTTGGGAGGAACTGAAAAAATTGCATGAAGAGAAGAGTAAGAAAACTTTTTAAGTTAACACTTTCACGACAAAAATTAAATTTGAACTCTGATATCCATACCTTCTTTTGCTCATATAATCGTGGGCAATACTTTACAACAAAGATTTTTTGAGAAATAACAGAGCAAGAGGGGCTACTTTACGCACATTATATTGGCAGGCCTCACATGGAACGTCTCAAGAGAAGCTCAACATATTTTGATGATTTGAAAATTCAATTTAAAATTTTAAAATATTTTGTTTCAATTCTTATAATACCTGTGTTTATCGTACGGTTATCTCTTTAGAGTATTATTGTTGTTGTTCTCTCTTCTCTCTTTTCTCAACGTTGATTGTCAAACTTTTAGCAGCGACAAGTGCATGTTACCGTTGAAGGTCTAAGTTTTAGCAGCAACATATAAAGTTGACAATCAATAGTTAATTAGAGTCACCTTTAAAAGTAAGACTTTTAGCGGTAACTTTTTAAAGTAACCGCTAATTGTCAACATATTTTAAAATATGTTATAAATTTCAATGATAACATATAAATCACCACTGAAAGTTGACAATTAACAGTGACTTTTTAGAGTCATCATAGAAAGTGAGACTTTCAGCAGCGACTTTGAATATTGCCACTGAAAGTTTGATTTTGTATGATAATCATAATTTTTTATTTTTTATTTAATCTAATATTTGACATTTTAAGACATTAATTTTGTTGTATTATTGTAATTTTATAATGAATATATAAAATAACATAATGAGTTTTCATTTAATATATTTTATGGTTAAATTGTAACTTTAAAATAATGAAATTGATATTTTCAAATGAGTCTCTATTTTTAAATGTTTGATGATTAAATTTATATTTTAAATAATAAAACTATTTTTTTATAATAATTAGACATGTGATACTTAAATTTATTCATTCATAAAATAATATTTCATCTAATCTAATTTTTCAATTCAAATTCTACATTTAATATCAGTAACTTTAAAGCTTGATGCCAATTTTATGGCTAATGATAGGAAAGCGAAAAAAGAAAAAAAATGAGATATTCTAAAATTCTACTTTTAACTTTTACAATATATGAAATATATCTATGTATGTGATGCTACATGATTTTTTTTTTGTTTGATGCTATCTTACGACATAAATATGAAAAAAATTAGATAATATAGTGCATAATTTTCTTATAAAATTATGATTTAAAAATGAAAAATAATTAAAAAAGTAAAACGTAATGTAAAAACAAGCCAATTACATTACTTAAGAGTTATTGTTAATTAAAAGTAAAAATAAAATTTAAATAAAACTAGCTAGAAAAATAAATAATTATGAACTAATGTATACATCAATATTTTTACTATTTATTTTTAGATATTTTTTATATTATATTATAAATATGAATATTAAAATAAATAATATAACAACATTAAGAAGTAAAAAAATTAAAATAGATAATACAACTAATATAGTATCAATTATATTTATAGTTTACTTTAAACAAAATAAATAATATAATTGCAATTTTAATAAATTAAAAGAATTAAATTAAAGCATTTAATGATAGTAATGATATTTTATAATATTTAATATTATATATATGTGTGTGTTTGTATAGTTTAATAATATATATATATATATATATATAATTATGCAATAATGACTGCAAGTTCATTTCGGTTCAATGGTAAAATGGTGGGACACAAAAGGAGGAGGTGTTTAAACTTTGGAGGAAATAACTTTCAAATGAAAATATAAATTGATGACATGATAACACGTGGCGTGAGGTGGGGGCACCACATGGAGCCACATGGCATGCATTAGGACGACACATGGACGGTGACATGGCACCACTTGGCATGAGGTCGGCCACCACATGGAGGGTGATGTGGTGCCACATGTTTAAGTAAACCAGCATTAATATTGTCACCATTGATTGATAGTTTTTGCTGTGACATTTGTCGCCATTGATACTTAACATTAAGTGGTGACCAAATAGTCAATATTGATGTGTGGCGACATTTGTTATTGTAGATTCTCATCTTTCACAGCAGAAACTTTTATTGTCACCGCTGATATAACCAGCGACAAGAGCTCTCACGGTGACATTGTGGTGACTTTTTGTCGCTTTTTAGCGGGGACCTTTCAGCTTGTTGAAAATCAATTTTTTTTGTAGTCTAATATTTCACTTTCAGCCAAAAAAGATAATATTTCACAATTTGGAAGAATCTTCTTAGAAATAAGTCAATAGCAAAAAAGAATCAAGCACTGACAAAACCACATAATAAATTAAATCAAGCTGTTGTATGATATACTCCTCCTCTTTTTAAAAAGTCATTCCCACCAACCTCACCAATATTAATGCAAAAAAAAAAATAAAGGAAATAAAAATATGTAAAATTTTAAATATATCCGTATATAAAAAAATTTAAAAAGTATATCATATTGCTTTCTCTCTCTCATGAAAGGTAATTCTAAAAATACTTTTCAAATATTATCTAAAAAGTTACACACATTAATTTTAAAGGGACCAGAGATAGCATTATGAAAGAAAAAGAAGAGCCATTATTGAGATCTCACACTATGACCTTAGGGGCTAATTTCCATACCAACACAAACCATTATTTTTGTTTTCTTCCTCTCGGATATGTTTGGTTCATGAGAAGGAAGGGAGTAGGTGAATGTGAGGGGAGGTGATATTTTTTATGTTACTTTTGTTTGATTTTGTTGAAAGTGAAGGAAGAGGAGGGATTTTTAATGATCAATTATATTTGAGGATATCATAACTAATTTACTATTATATCATTATATATTAATTTATTAATTTAATTTTTTAATTTTTTATTGTATGAAGTAATTTTTCAACTTAATTCAAATTGTATAATTTATGAAAAAAAATTACCCTTATCCTAATATCACTAAATACTTAAATTGAACAATAGCAATAATTTTTTAACTTCCTTGAATACATAATAAAAGAGAGGCATTTTAATTATATCATAAAAACTTTTTAAAATATATCTCTCTATTAAAACCTTCGCTGCCTTCATGATGCCCATAGAATGAATTCAATTAAAAAAAAAAAAGGAATGGCTGGAAAGCTTAAGAATCAATAATGGCTGTCAAAGTCATTCGGAATAGTATTCATTCAAACCAAGCAAGATGAGGTATGGTGACAATTGCTGTCGGCCCTTTCAAAAACGACAGTATGACCTCTTGAAGATTCAAATCTTTCAAACCAAGCAAGACGAAGTTGAGTGATAGTGGGTTCAGCTCAAAATGGTTGATAGCAATATGATAGAGGCAACGAAACATAGTTGGGTGATGACAGAGAAATATTTAAATATATTGAATGCACCACATCATTTATAGTCTAACCAATTAAAATACTTTAAATAATCTAAATAAAATCTTATATGACATTTTTTTAATTGATTTTATTTTTATAACAAAATGTACATTTGACCTTTTCTCTATCTACTATCATTAATATCAAAATCAATTTATATTTAATATCATCTAAATGTCATATTTTTATTAAATAAAGTACAAATAATGTGGTACACCTGATCTACCTAAATATTTCTAATGATGATGAGAAGACTTAGTTCACACACATAAATGCCGGCACCATATAAATCTGGGAAGGAAAAGGATTAGGGATGATCAATGAATTAAAGAGAGGCATTTATGGAATATCACTTAAAACCAAAGACAAATCAATCAAAAATTTTGCTCCCTTTCAAGAAACTCCAAATTAAACCAACAGAGAGAGATTGACACAATGGGATGACTCTTAAAAGAGTATCATTTTTTTTTTCCTTTATTCAATTTGTTGTAATTTTACATAGTAACTTAGCTTTTTGTGAATTTTCCATGAAACAAGTATAAGAAACCACCTAAGAAGCCAAGAAGAAGTTTGGTAGGAAGATGATAGGAAGGACCCAAGAAGACTACTTTACAGTATTAGAGGTAGGCTTCACATAGAAGCCTCAGTAAAAAAAACTAGTCATGCATACATTACATTCGATTAAGGTGAATTTTTTTTTTAGTTCTTGTTTGGATTTCACTAATAATTGATATATCCAAACAATTTTATTATAATCCAAAATTATTTATAAATCAAAAGATATATAAATAAATTTGAACTTTTAAAATTTGATCTAATAGTGACGTAGAGAAAAGGTGAGAAATTGAGAATAAGCGAAAAAGAAGACACACCCCCCCTAATCTCTTAAGATGGGAAGTAAAAAGCGGGTGGACGTAAAAAAGAAAAAAAAAAGGCAAAGTCATGTTATTGTAACATTTGTTTTTTGGAAAGTTATTGGAACCTGTAAATAAAAGTAGCTTTTAAAAAAAACATAATTATTTTTTGATATATTTATTCAAAGTAAGTTTATATATTGTACCACTACCACCAATTTATGTAGAAAGTAATAAATAATGGGAATTTTTTCCCCTAGAAATAACAAAGCGCCACCAGAGTATACTGTGAAGCAGAAATGTAGAATTCAGTGAAAAGTATATTATGCTCTGCTAGAAAAGTCCGAGTCTCTCATTGCTATAAACAAAATTATAATTATGTAGCATTAAAATTTGACATGAATGATTATTTGTTTGGGTGAAATGACGCAAATGATTTAGATTGGCAATAGATGTATTTGAAAGAAACCAATCAATTGTATTTGTTGAATTTTATTTTGGATCTTGATTTCAATTTTAAAATATGTAGTCATATTAAATGAATATGTCAAAACCATTTTTAAGGTACTTGTGAGGTTGCAATAACACAATTTCACATAGTGTGGGTTCAAATTAATTTGAGTGACAAGCGGTAATACCTTCAAATTTTTCAAAATATCAAAGATAGAATGAAAAGAAATCAATTGCATTTGCATTCAAACAACTCAAATCAAGAGAATGTCTAGATCACGTGAGCACTACTGTATAATCAAATAATAACAATTGAAAAATAACAAAGCACGAGCATATTTTGGTTAACAATTATTATTTACTTTCCCTTAATAAAAAGGAAACAAAAAATATATTAGACATTTATATTATATGATAATATTTTTGAATTAAATTATTTGTAACCAATCATTAAAAGGAATTGAGTGTTTACGTGGAAAAATAATTAGGTAGACCAGATGTACCACAATTTTGTGGTCTGTCCAATTAAAATTCTCTAAATTATCTAAATAAAATCTTACATGACATTATTTTAATTAATTTTATTCTTATAATAAAATGCACAATTAATTTATTACCTTCTCTCTCTAAATAAAATCTAAATTGATTTTATTTTTATCATATAACGCACATTTAATTTTTTACCTTTTTTCTTTCTATTATCATTAATATCAAAATTAATTTATATTTAAAAATATTTAAATGTCATGTTTTTATTGAATGGATTATAGATGATGGGATGCACCTAATTTACCTAAGCACCTGGAGGGAAGAAATATTCTTTAACTAAGCCTTTTCATGTTAATTAAAAGATTATGTATTACTCCCTCCGTCCTTATATATAAAAATTTTTTTAGAACTTTTTTTTTCTAAATATAAGAGGTTGTTAGCATTCTTTTAATGAATGGACCATTTTATCTTTATTAAATTGAAAACAGAAAAAGATAAGTACTCTCATTAATAATTTACTTTAAAAAAAAGATTTATTTTTTATTTATAATAATTAGGAAAAAATTAAAATATTACTATATTTTTAATTAAATAACTGATTTTTATTAATTTATATAATTTAATTAAAAATATCTTATCTATAGTAATGAAGGGAGTAATATGTAGAGAGGGCTTCTGTGTCGTTACATTGAGACTTGTGAGCAAGGCATAACTATTTGTTACTTTCTAAATAAATTGGTATTTTTTACTTATTTTTGCTGGAAAAGCCCCAAATCATGGCTTCCCAGTTCCTAGAAATGCTATGCCCAAAAAAAATTAGACTATGATGAGACATTCCATGTGAGGGTGCCAATATAATAGGTGTAAGGTAGCCTCTCCTTTTTATCTTAAAAAAAAAAAAAAACAGAAAACTTAGTGAAATAGTAAATCAAATAAATTAAAAACTCCATATAAAATGTTTTCTGTGGGAGGGGGGGTTTATCGTAATATTTATTATCATAAGTATTTTAAGAAATAAGTTTATCATTTAAAAAAAATATAATTAAAGTATAATTATGTATAATTTTATATATTTTAAGGATAAAAAATATATAGAGTGAAATTATATATCTAATATATTAATTTTAAGGAAAAATTAAATCTCAAGTTTAAATTTTAAGTATGTTAATATTTCCAATACCTTTTGTATATCGATCATTATATATTGATGATTGGAAATAAAACAAATAGTCTGGCAAAAAACAATAAAACAGATGAAATTGAAATTGAAATTTTACAAAAAATAAATATATAGACATTGTGAAAATTATATGTATATGACAATAAATAATGCTTTAGTCATGTAAATGAGAAATTCTTAAATAGACCGATGGCATTACATTATTTGTAGTTTATCCAATTAAAATTTTTGAAGTTATCTAAATAAATCTTACATGACGTTATTTTAATCAATATTATTCATATAATAGAATGCCAATAATTATATTTACTGCCTTCTGTCTCTCTCTCTATTATCATTGTATTAAATCAATTTATATTTAATACTATCCAAATGTCATGTTTTTTATTAAACAAATCACAAATGACATGGGCCATTCGATCTATCTAAAAGTTTCTCTTGAAGAATAACATGGTACTAGCATATTTTATTTTTTTATTAACATATTTTAGTTAATATTGTTTTGTTAAAAATATAAGGAATTTAAATTTTTAAAAGTTTAATTAATGTTCTTTTTTTAAAAGTATCCCAAATAAATAAATTACTTTATATTTATTTTAAAGTAAATACCCTATTAAATAGAAATATATATAAAAAAATAGTGGTAGTTTAAAGATAACTAACTACTTTATTAGGGAGTGTAATTGGGTTAAAAAATAATTTATATTTTTTAATAGAGGGTAATTAATACTTACTTTCCCTCTTTTTATAGAAATATGGATCAATTAGTAAAAAGAAAATTAGTTTACAATACATAAGTTTGCAAGAATTCTAAAGGGAAGGGGTTGAAGGGTTTTAAATTAGTTTACTTTCCCTTAATAAAAACGGGAAAGGAGAAATATGCTAGATAGTTACATTAAATGTTAGTCTATTTTAATTAAATTATCTAGAATCAATATTTAATAAATTGAACGTACTATAGCATTATTTATTCTTATTTACATATAATTTTTTTATAATATTTCAAGTTCTTGTTTTATTGTTTTTGCCAAACTAATTTCTTTATCTCAAATCATCAATATATAATGATATACAATAGCTATTGGAAATATTAAGATCCTTAATTTTTTTATGGTGAAAAAGATACTGAAATTAAAACATGAGATAAATTTTTCCTTAAAATTAATATATCAGATATATAATTTCACTCTCTATATATTTTTATTTCCTTAAGATATATATCATAACATTATAAATAATATCTTTTAATTATATTTTAAATTAAAACTTATTTCCTAAAAAATAATTATGATAACTATTAAGAAACTTAAATGAACAATATATTCATTTCCAATTGTTGTATAGGGTATGCTACTGTAA
>NW_026556648.1:0-33408 GCF_029017545.1 Prosopis cineraria
ATGGAAATTCTTTGGTGTTCACTGCAGGGAGGTATATGTATACATATGATTTGCATTTGATCGTTGTTAGAGAAAAATACTAGAAAAAATTTGTTGAACATGTAGGGTTAAAAATAAGTTAGGGCCGAGTTAGGCTTTAATCAAATAAGCTAAACTCATGTGGTAATCAAAAGTTTAAGCCTAACCTGAAGCCATATAAGGCTTTTTTTATGGCTCAAGTCTGAGCTTATTTAAAACTTAGCTACGCCTGCAAGTCTATTTAAAAGCCTACTCAAAAGTGAAACCTTTTAAATAGACTTGCATTTTTAATTTTAAATTTTTAAATTTACTTTAGAACTATTATAATATAAAATATATAATCTAATTTATCAATTACAATATATAAATTAAAAGGATTTACTAACTACAATATAATATAACAAATAAAGTGACAACATTAAAATTAAAATATAAGTCAAATATGATTGAAAATATAATTAGAAATAGTAAAGAAGAAATTAATTAAAATTATATGATAAAACTGATGTGGTTTGTGATATAGTACATAATATATATATATATATATATGTATGCCAACCTATTGAACTCATAGGGTAAGTCTTAAAAAATAGGTCTAACCTATTTAGCTAAATAGATTTAATTAAAAGCTTGAGTCTGATCTAAGCATATTTAGTAAATAGGTTAAGTTAGACATGAAGTAGGTCAAGTTGTAGGCTCCTGTTAAGAACTTGACCTATTCTCACTCTTATGAACATGTATTTCTTGGGCGAGTTAATTATATCATTTCTTATTGTGGAGCTAATGCTAGAGATTTGTCTCTTTCAAATAAAAATGCTAGGGATGGACCTGTTCCTAATTATTTTCTTTTTGCCGTTTTGCTCTTTGTGATAGAGAAATAAAATTATGGTTGGGAGCTCGTTTTTTTTTTTCCCTTTTCCATCAAATTGACAAGTTAATTATCATTAATTCCTGATTAAAGTGTTAGGGTGTTTACATTTTATCTCAGTTAGTCTATTGAACTTTATTTGTTATTTAAGAAACTTATTTGATATTAATTTTTATAAAATATTTATTTTAAATTTTTTGTTTGCTTTCTGTAATTTTTAAGTCTTTTTTATAATTTCAATTAACTATCAAAATTAATCTATATAACAGTATGGTCAACATTTGACAAGGCATGATAGATTCATTTTATTGACTTATCATCGTCTCCTTATAAATTGAACAATTTTTAAGAAAACACTACTCTTATTCAGATTTAATATAATAATGCATGACAATTTATTTTAGAAAAAATTGTTAGTAAGTTTCTCGTTAGAGTCAAAATTGTGCTGGAGGATTAAAGGATAATAGTGCAAACAGATAAACTTACGGTGTAAGTAGATAGACTTAGGGTGCAAGCAAATAGAAAACTACACCATGATGCTTTAATTCTTCAGTACAATTTTAGTTCCAAGAACTTGCTAGCAATTTTCCTTTATTTTAAGAAAATACTTATAGATTTTACTTGAAATTAAGGGCTTGTTTGAAACTGTTTTTATTTATTATTTTAAAAATTATTATTTTATAAAATATGTTTTGGAAACAAAAAAATTTAAAAAAACAGGTGTTTTCACATTCTTTCTTATTCTTTAGAATAATAATATCAAAACACCTAAATAATATTTCCATTATTTTACTCTTCAAAACAATATTTGATTTTTTTATTTTAAAATACTTTTTAAAAAAATATGTTACTAAACATTTTTTATTTTTTATTTTAAAAAATAAAAAATTATTCTCAAAATAAATTGTCAAATAAGCCCTTAGTTACTACTTACTAGAGATTTGAAGGAATTTTAAAAAAAATGCAAAATTACTTAGGTGCCCTTGATCGCGTTGAACCATGTGGAACCTTTGGCCGACTGTTGACCGGTGCCAGCTGGCATTGACTAGTCTGGTCATAAGTTTGATATCAAAAATTGGTTAAAATGTACAACAATGTCAACGATAAACGAACCCACACAAATAACATCCAACTGACCATTAAACTCATTAAACAGGCGTAGAAGTTCACGAAGATATTTAATGAAATATTGTTATTAATATTAATATTACATTAAAATTTATCTATTTTAATTTAATTGAATAAAAGTATATTAAATATATAAGAATAAGTATGTTAGGCAGTCTTTGCTTTTATTCTTGTTCTCATAAAATTATCTTGCTCATATAATAAACTCTTATTAATATTAATACTATGTTAAAATTTAATTTTTTTCATTGATTGGATAAAAGTATTAAGCATATTCTTGCCCTTAGCCCCTCATGCGCGTCTGTGTATGGATATTTATATGTACATTATCTATGTCCAATCAATTATATGATTAAGGATATTTTTAAAATTTTCAGAATAATATTTACTATAAATTTTAATTAAATTAATGGTTTTTTAGAATAATCATATTTTGATTTGGGTTTAAATTTGAACCAAATTCATTATTCATATAGATAAAAATTCATGGATTCAAATCGAAGTAAATTTTATTATTATAATTATTTTGAATTTTGTATACTTACTTTAACCCAGTTATTTCAATTTCAAATCAAAGTAAATTATCTTTCTAAGATCTTTCAGATTTGGCTGATGAATTAATTTTAAATTCTTTAATTATACTATCCTGATTTTAAATAAATGGATTTTAAAGGTGATATTTTAAAGATAAAATTTGAAGTCTCTAAAGTCTAAATATAAATCCAATCTACCTAAAATCATCCTATTCTAAATAATAATTTCTATTTTTCAATTTATCCCTTGTACATGAATTCCAGCTGAGCCTCTGGCATCATTCTTCAAAATCTAGCTACCTATTGTTTTTTCGGTTGCCGCACGATGGGTTCTATTTTCTGCAAGGTAACTCGCACAGCCACGGAGACTGACGACGGCGAGGATGACGTGGCGACAAGCAAGGTATTTTTTCACCCATTTTTCTTTCTATCTTTATTCAATGATTCTGACTCTTCAATGGCTTCCTGTGTCAGAAATTCCTAGTTACAAATTAATATGCGTTCGTGCTAGCTAGTCTTTGTGATTCTACCATTTATATTATGTTTGGGTGAAGAATACTATAAATACGACATGATGAACACCATTATTGTTGTTGGTCGGTGGCGGCGGCTACTCGTGAGGTAGTATATATGTAGTTAATCATTTGAAGATGATGAAAGCCAACTTGAAATAGTAAATTTGATTTTTGATGGTCATGTGGATGAAAAGCTAGTTATTGAGATGGAGAGCAACTCATTTAAATATGATAAAATATTTAAGTGAATTGATTTTCCTATTACTATGGGGTTCCCCATCCCACTACCCATCAATTTCACAAGTCAAACTTGAAATTGTACCAAAAGCTTTTGTACAAGATTTTGAGAGAAAACTAATATATCAAAATGTCAATTTAATTGGTTGGTACTTCAAAAATTAACACTTTCCTCAATGAGAGAAATTATATTAGTGTCTCGGACAGATGTTAAGAAATTGGAGTAGTTATAATTATTATGATATATTATTCATTGAATTTATTCTATTAAGGTTTGTACATAGTGTTATGATATATTATTTCTTGAACTTTATTCTATTGAGATTTAAGGAATATTTTCTATTTATTAATCATCTAGTTATTAATATATTATTGTACTTCGTGATCAAATATCCTTTTCTTCTCTGTAAAATCTTTAAAGGTCGAGCCTACGGAACTGCCGGAAGATGCAATATATGAAATATTCTCAAGGTTGCCTGTGAAATCAATCTTCAAGTTTAGGACATGTTCTAAATCAATAACTGAGTTCACTAAGCAGCCGAATTTTGCGTTGGAGCAGTCTCAAAATTTGATGCAAAAAGATGACTCATCATATTTTATTCAAGGAATCTCAATGCGGGGTAATGTTATCGTCTTTCATACTGACATACATGCATTACCGGAGAACCAGATATCTTCTTGTATTATTCCTACAAACTTTCTTCAATATCTTAATGAAAGGCCCATAAGTATCATTGCATCTAGCAATGGATTGCTTCTTTGCCGAATCATAAGAACACGTTCTTCAAAACTAGACTTTTTCATTTGTAACCCTGCCACACAATCATGCTCCTACGTTGCTACCTTATATAATTTGAGAGAAGATGATCCTCATGCACACACCAAATTTGCCTTTGAATGCAAAAACCATAAGGAAGGAGCTGATCTTCATAACGAGGAATACAAATTAATTCTTTTTGAAAAGAGTTCATACCAACAACGAAAGTGTTTTGTGTGCAAAGTTTACCTGCCAAAAGAAGGTATATGGAAAGAAAGAGAAAAAAGATTACTTATGGTTAATGATGGTATGATATATGGTTCTCCTGTTTTCTTCAAAGGAACTATTTGCTTTGCCTCATTTTATTATCTTTCTCGTACAACAATACACCATTATATCTCATCATATAATCTTGAGACTGGTGAGACTAGACGAGTTAATTTTCCAAAAGAAGTTGTAGATAATGGAAACAAATGTCTTATTACAAGGTATGACGACGTGCGTATTTTCAAGTGGGCAAAGTTGGAAGCTTAAATGAGTCCGTTTGTCTAGTGAGGTTGCACGGACATTTTGTTTTCACTATATGGGTTTTGATTGATTATGATTCAAGTTGTTGGTCAAAGTTGGTGACATTATGTTCGAAACAAATGGGGTTGAGGAGAAATTCAATTGTTCATGGATTTACAGTAATAAATGGAGATTCCTTGATGTTGAGTACAAAGAGGGATGTGTATAGATATGATTTGATGGGTGCAAGAAAAAGAAGACTCGAAAAAGTGGGTGAACATCATGGGATTGATTATGTTTTGAAGCTCACCAACCTTATTTCTTATTCTGATACTCTTCGGTCATGTGGAATTGGCGCTAGAGATTTGTCTTTATTGAAATAAAACAAAATACACTTAGTTTTTTGTTTCAAGTTTGTCCGTCCAATTTATTTGACGATAGGGTAATTCTTGTACGTACTTGGACTAATTATAACTTGTTTCGGTGTGTTGCTATATACAATGAGAAAATTTCTTGCATATAGACTATTTTTCTCCTAAACTTTGATGGTAAAATTGTGGAAGACTAAGTTCTCAAGATTTAAGATTGATTTGCTTAAACTACTTCTAAAAATAAAGGGTTAAAGATTATTTTTCTCCAAAACTTTGTTTTAAAGAGCGCTGCTGTCATTTTTTCCATTATTTCCTGACGTAAAATACTTCAATTAAATATTATTTATTAACTGTTGTTGGAGAGTGTTGGTAGATGGTCTAAGACTTTATGGTGTTACATGTGACTTGCTATGTGAATTTGAATGAGTTTTGAATTTTGTGCCACTAGAATGATTAATGTTTTGAATATGGACAGAATGAAAAGAATGAATGAAAAAGATGTTTTGGAATTGTAATATGAAATTGTATTGTGAGTTTTTAATTGTAGTTATGAGCTGTTAGGCTTTGAATGTCTTTGTCCACTTTTCAATTGTACCATGTTGTTTTGACAGCATTTATGGATTTTTTTTTGGTAGGATTTAAATCAATTTTTGGAAGGAATATATTATTTGTGAAAGATCTTTAACAAGATTTTGTCCTACTATTAGAATTGCTTTTGTGACAATTGTAATTGTCACTGCTAAAAGTTAAACTGTTAACAATAAGTATAAAAAGTTGCAGTTGAAGGTAAACATTTAATGGCAATTTTAATTGTCATTGCAGATAGTCAAACTTTTAAAATTGTCAGTTCACTTTCAATGACATTTTATAGTTGCTACTAAAAGTTATCACTGAAGTGTTTTTTTCTTGTGGTGTTGGCAAAGACTGGGCTTGATACCTTACTAGGATTTCATATGTTCTTTCAACCTTTACCTGAGTTCCAAAGCATCATTGAACGGGATTGGCCTATTAGCACTGAATGGAAAACGAGGCTAACAAAGCTGGTCAGATCAATAAGCCGGTGAACCGACCACTTAGCTAGTCCGGTTCAACACTCAAAACAGATGAGAATGACCCAGATTAACCTGGATGAACCGGGGATAACCTGTTAGGCTGGTCGAGTTGAACGGGTTAGCTTTTTGGCCCTCCCAGACGTCAAAACGACACTATATGATTTTCCAGCTTCCTCTGAAATTGTTATTTGGAGGGTTAATATTTTTCTTTAGTCTCTCTTACCCTCAACCCCCAAATTCTCTTCCTGTCTTCCTCCGTGTTTGGTCTGCGGCTCCAATGTTGTGGCTTTTCAAGCTTTATAGTCGGAAGTCAGTCGTCTTTGTGTTTGCTCTGCTGTTTCATTGTCGTTGCAGTTTGTGTCTCTGTTCCCATCCCATTGACAGAATTGTCAAGCTTCACTATCGTTCCCGACTAAGTTCCTCGCTGCTAGTAGTTTGCTCTCTCCTGTGTCCTTGTGGCTTGATGCTTTAACTCTCGCTGCTTGTTGCCCTCTCCCTCCCACCTACTCTCCATATTTTACTGAATATATATTCTATTTGCTGCAAATCTCTGTTTGATAAATTTAAATGTTGTTGTATTTTATTATCGATTAGTTGTTAGAATTTACTATTGTATCTCATATGAGACGTAAAGTGCGGGTATGCATGACTCATCAGTGGATTGAACATTAATTCCTTTTTATTTAAATTTTTTTCATGAATTAAGAATATTTTTATTAAACTATATTATTTTAATTATGATCGACCTGACTTCAATTTAACCCCTGTTGAACTACTAATCCTTAAACCACTATCTTAATTGGTTTGATAACTGATCCAGTTTTTAATACCTTGACTATTAGGCATTGTACTAGAGTCATGTAGTTAGTTCAACTACCTCCTGCTTTATATATATAAGAGAAAATGATAATAAAATTTTTTTAAAATATATGAATGATAATTTGATCTCTCAAAATATCATAATTTTCCTAAAGTCCTTAGAAACTTTTTTATCATTAATAAATTTATATAAATTACCAAATTGCCCTCATTAAAAATAAAAGATTCACAAATTTTGTTTAAATATTTATAATTTTTCTTCTTATATTCGCAACAATGCAACAGTAAATAAGGAATTCAACATACGAAGTTGTGATTTGCTGTTGCGAATATAAAAAAAAAGTTGTGAATATTTAAACAAAACTTATGCATCATTTATTTTCAACAAGAGCAATTTAGTAATTTATATAAATTTATTAATGATAGAAAAGTCTCTAAAGACTTTAAGGAAATTATAATATTTTGAGGGATCAAATTATTATTTATATATTTTAGAGGAATTTTATTATTATTTTTTCTATGAAAAATGCCTCAGCGTGTGGATTACTTTTTAATGTTATTTATTAGAAACATCAGGTAAAATATATTAGCATTAGTGAATTAATACATTAATGCTTAAGTAATGCAAAAATGCTTCCGATGAATAATTCATTATAATTGATTTTATGCTATTAATTTCAAAAAGTCAACCTCCAAAACATTATCAAAAAGGTCGTGGGAGTTGTGGTATAAATTAATCTTGTTCATCAATAACTGTGCACAACACTTAAAAATTTTTAGTACGGGAAGCTCGATAACAATGATGAAATGAAAGCTTCAACCCTTGTCTTAGTTTCCTTTGTTTTTTCAAAGTTCATATTATCAAGTAATTTGGTTGTTAGGCTATTTCTCCTCAGATTTAAGTTGCATTTTCTTCAATTCTTTAGGATTCTTAAGAATAATGTTTTTTTATAGTAACCCCTATATTCCAATATGTAAAATATACTCTCTCCAATCCTTAATATATGGCAAATTTTGATAGCTTTTTTTATCATTAATATAAGGCAAAGAGAGTAGTTTTTCTTTTTTTTGGCAATTTCCCCCTTGTTTATTTATTGTAATTTGAATTCCTACACAATAATATATTAATTATTACGGTTATTCATTAAAAAGAAGGGCTAAATTAGAAAATTAGATACTTTTTTAATAATTTTAACGATATACCTACTATTTCTTAATAAGTGCGGAATTAGTTCAACTTGCCTTACACAATAACAATGGAAGGTGCGCTATTTTAATGATTTTATTTTAATTTAATTTAACCATGTTTGGTTGACCTTCATGAGAATAACTCTTTCCACGGTAATTACCTTTCCTTAAACATTGAACGTATTTATATTAATATATGGTTTAATTTATGTCAATCATCACTCTCACCTCTGTATCACTAGATTGCTCTCCTCTCACGAAAACCTATATATCACCATTATAATTTTAGTTCATTTTATTCACTATAAACTCATTCCATTACGGTTTTTTTCCAGTAAACAAATTAAAGGCCAATTAATAATTTTATGGCAGAAGGTAGATAGCTTTCCCCTTTATTATCAATAAGATACCATGTTGAATTTACAATAACGAAATGTGTTGGGTTCTGCGACAGAAAAAAATTAAAAAAAATGAATGAAGAAAACAATAAATTTTGCAGGTTGTGATTCAAGAGCATCAATTAAAGAAGGCACAAGAATGACAGACTACGAACTGGGTGAATCGTACTGTGATCACGACCTTGACTGCACTGCTGCATGTTGGGTGCATTGCGACAATACAACAACAACAACAAGCCTTTATCCCACTAGGTGGGGTCGGTTACATGGATTGCAAGACGCCATTGTGCTCTATCATTTATCAAACTTTTAGGAATATTATTAATTAAGAGATCGCGTTCAACAACTTCCAAGAGTGTTCTCTTAGGCCTTCCTCTACCTCTCTTAATCGGACTCAAAGTTATATGTTCCACTCTTCTCACTGGTGCCTCCCTTGGTCTTCTTTGTACATGCCCAAACCATCTCAACCGATTTTCTACCATTTTTTCCTCAATAGGTGCCACCCTCACTTTTTCACATACGTGCTCATTTCGAATTTTATCTTTACGTGTATGTCCGCACATCCATCGTAACATTCTCATCTCTGCTACTCTAACTTTATGCTCTTGCTGTCCCGTTAAAGCCCAGCATTCACTACTATATAACATTACCGGTCTGATAGCAGTGCGATAAAACTTTCCTTTAAGTTTATTAGGCACCTTACGGTCACAAATAACTCCTTTAGCTTTTCTCCAATTAAATCACCCAGCTTGAATTCTATGTGAAATATCTCCACTGATTTCGCCATCATTTTGAATAATGACTCCCAAATATCTAAACTTTTCCACTTGAGGTATAATTTGATCTCCCAATTTCACTTCCAAATTATTGTCGAATATTCCTTTACCAAATTTACAATATAAATATTCCGTCTTACTTCTACTCAGACGAAAACCTTTCGACTCCAATGTCCTCCTCCATAACTCAAGTTTACAATTAACCTCTTCTCTTGTCTCTGCTATAAGAACTATATCATCCGCGAAGAGCATACATTTCGGGATTTCCTCTTGAATATGTTCCGTCAAAACATTTAAAATCAAGTTGAACAAATAAAGACTCAGAGATGATCCCTGATGTAGTCCAATCTTTATAGAAAAATCTTTTATTTGACCGCTAGGTGTTCTTATACTAGTTTTTACCCCCTCATACATATCTTGTATGGCTTTAATATAAGCAATCCGTACTCCCTTTTTTTCCAACGCTTTCCAAAGCACTTCTCTTGGTATACGGTCATAAACTTTTTCCAAATCAATAAAAACCATGTGTAGATCTTTATCTTTACAACGATACTTTTCCATTAATCCCCTTAGTAGATAAATCGCCTCTGTAGTTGATCTACCTGGCATAAAACCAAACTGATTCTCAGAAATACTTGTCTCCAATCTCAACCTGTGCTCAATTACTTTCTCCCACAATTTCATTGTGTGGCTCATGAGTTTAATCCCTCTATAGTTAGTACAATTCTGAATATCTCCTTTATTTTTATAAATAGGAATTAATGTACTTCTCCTCCACTCATCAGGCATTTTTTTGGACCGTAAAATCACATTAAATAACTTAGTTAACCATCCCACCCCTTCTTCACCTAAACATTTCCATGCTTCGATAGATATACAATCAAGTCCGTTGGCTCTACCATTGCAACAATAATCACTTCAAATGCCCTCTATGCTGTAATCGTGTTTGTGTGTGTAATTGTCAGAAACCTGGATGTACGTGATCTCAAGGACTTTCATAAGAAACCATAAAATATTATTTAAGGTTTCTTTGACAAATAAATTGTCTTTTTAATTTTGGTCATGTGGTTCTGCCTAATAATAATGTATTATCAATAATTAACTTTGTCATACTTCTATGTTTTGTTTTATTAGTGGGAGCTTATGTGGTGGTGTGAGCACTTGATCGTGTCGGTTGATCCAATTGGCTGGTATATATTGGGATTGGATCTTGGTTTGGTTCCTCTAAACATCCTACCTATTTCGTTAGGATTTGTTTTTAATATAATATCATAACACTAGATAAGAGTAAAATGAAAAAAAATGAGAAATAAATTTATTGAATTATGTATAAAAAAATCAAAAATATGAAAACCAAAGAAAAAAAATCAAAAGCAGTTAAAATTTATAAGATATCAATAATTTAAAAAAGCCAAAGAAAATTGATTATGAATCGAGTTATTGGACAAAGTTGGTGACATTATGTTCAAAACAAATGGGGTTGCAGGAAAATTCAATTGATCATGGATTTACAGTAATAAAGGGCGATTCCTTGATGTTCAGTACAAATACAGATGTGTATAGGTGTGATTTGATTAGTGCAAGAAAAAGAAGACTTGAAAAAATGGGTGAACATTATGGGATTGATTATGTTTGGAAGCTCACCAAACCTTTCTTATTCTAATACTCTTCGGTCATGTGGAATTGGCGCTAGAGATTTGTCCCTATTGAAATAAAACAAAATAAACTTGGTTTTTGTTTGAAGTTTGTCCATCCAATTTATTTGACGATAGAATAATTCTTGTACGTGCTTGGACTAATTATAACTTGTTTTGGTGTGTTGCTATATACAATGAGAAAACTTCTTACACCTAGACTAAGAATTTGTAATTTGCCTGTACAGTTATGAATAACTAAGTTCTCATTCAGTAACGAGATTTAAGATCGATTTTCTTAAACATCTAAAAATAAATGGTTTTTTAAATTTTGTCTAGAAATTTTATGAGATATGATTTATTCTTTCAGGAGTTTATGAAGTGGTGAAATTATTTAGAATTTAATTATCATAGTAAAAAGTTATTTAGGAGTTTTTAAATTTTATTATATCTATATAAATCTTCGTGTATTAAGAAATTCTTAGATAGACCAAGTGCATCATATTATTTATGATCTGTTCAATAAAAATGTGACATTCAGATAACATTAAATATAAATTGATTATGATATTAATAATAGTAGAGAGAGATAAGGTAACAAATTAAATATGCATTTTTTATAATAATAAAATTAATTAAAATAATATTATATAAGATTTTATTTAGATATTTTAGGGTATTCTAATTGAACAAACTACAAATGACATAATGCACCTGATCTATCTAAAAGTTTTTCCTGTGTATTTTCACTTTTCATCACCATTATTCTCTTGCATCTATCATTACTAATTATTTTTCAAAAGCAATTTAGTGCAGTTTCTCATAAAAGTTAATTTTATTTTGTTTAGATTTTGATTATCATCTACACACACGCGCACACACAACAGAATAACAGGCTATGTATGAATATTACGTGTTTTGTTGCGCATACTCCAAGGTTTAACATATTACATGTCTTTTTCGAGTACTGAAAATGAAACAATTCATGGAAAAACCTTACAAGAAAGGATCTTGTCTTGCCCTAAGCCCAAATCTCTATGCTGGTTTGAATTTATACGTGGATGCGTGCATGAATGATTTTGTTTCGTTTTGAAGGCTAAAATCATGTAGAATCATTGCATTAATATTAAATATATGTTTACAATGAATGATAATTAATTCTAATTGAATTCATACGTAGATGCATGCATTAATGATTTTGTTTCCGTTTCAAAGACTAAAATTAAGTCACGTAGAATCTTAATTTGCATTAACATTAAATACACTTGCAATGAATAATAATTAATTATAATTAATATTTGCATTAATCATGAATTATTCTTTTTTTTTTCCGTTTCAAAACGGCTAAGGTGTGGCGGTATGTAAATCTCCATCAACAATTGAGAGCAACAGTATATTTAAATTCCTAGTGGGGGCAGCTCAACAGCAGTGGCAAAAGCTTCAATCCTCAGCTTAGCCTGCTTCATTTTTCTTATCTTCGTATTTTCAGGTGACTTAATCGCCTTTTTCTCTTGTTTCGCTCTATTAATGAATTTGTCTTAGCAGTTAGCATTTTCTTTATATTTGAAAGATGAATAAAAACAATCAAATTATTCTACAAAAAAAAAAGCTTCAAATTAAGTTGAACTCGCCATGGTCTCTAATGTCAAGACATAAATACATTAAAGTCTCCCATTTGTAGTATATCATTAAGCAACCTCTGACTTTGCTATTTTTAAGGAAAAGAACCAGAAAAGCACCAATAAAAAAAATGCAAATATCACAATGTAGCACAAATTAGGGAACCAACTATAGGTACAAAGTCGTGCTCCGCAAAGGTTGTAGCGTGGAAGGAATAACTCACACACCAGGAAATAAATTGACAATCTAAACTTTAAAATTGATGGATTGGATGTTACAAACCCGTTGACCAAATTTCAGCCTGATCCAATGATAAACTAATTCCCAAACTTTGATTCACCGAAACTGCCTAGTAAAGATGCAAAAATGACTCTCTCTCTCTCTCTCTCTCTCTCTCTCTCTCTCTCTCTCATCAATTTGAATATGGAACCTTTGTACTCAAGATGGAGGATAGCAACTTTTCATTAAAAAAAAATTCTATAGCTCTGATAGCTACCTTATCAAATAATATCTCTCAATAATAACATAATAAATAGCAATAATTTTTAAAATATTCTAGATAACAAAATTAAGAAATTATTTGGATAGTAAAGTACGACTCTATGGGAGACTAAGACCATGAGAAAAAATATGTTACGTTAAAAGATAATATTGAAACTGTTTATATATTTTGTAATAACTCTGTTTTTGTTAAAAAATTATATTTTGTATCGAAATTAAATTCAACTTATATACCGGCCCCAAAAATGTGATGCTAGCTCAGGCACAAATGAAAACGTAGGACCCATTTTCACGAAAATTTTCTGATATATAAAAAGATCAATTTTTAGTGTTTGTTTCTGAATTAAATATTCAAACCATAATAAATGATGAGTAATTGAATTAAAATTTAACCCATCCAAAACATCATATTCAATTTACAAATTAAGGTGCACATGTACATCGCCTATATATTACATTTTAAATGCATGATTTCTTTATGAATGCATTAATGTCTACAATGGATAATTAATTCAAGTTAATTTTTTTACTGTCACAAATTTGAAAGAGTCAACCTTCAAAACGGCTTAAGAAAGTGTTGTCGGAGTTGTGGTATAAATCAAGTCCTAGATATCTTCGCCATCAACAGTCGAGTACAACACATTTAAATTCTTAGTGCAGGAAGCTCAATAGCAATGGCAAAAGCTTCAACCCTCAGTTTAGTTTGCTTCATTATTATTATTATTATTTTTTATGTTCATATTCTCAGGTAACTTAGTCGTCTTTCTCCCTTGTTTCGTTCTATTAATGAATTTTGTGGTAGCATTTCTATTTATCTTTGAAAGATAAATACAATAAAACTTTCAAGTTGCGTTTGGATGAATGAATTTGGGTTAAGAATTTGAATTTGAAATCTCACATTTAAAATTTATAGATTTTAAATTCTTTGTTTGGATGATATAAAAAATTTTAAATTATAATATTAAAAACCTTTATTTGGATCTTAAGCAAAATTTCAAATTTTAATTTCTATATTTGAATTTAAAAGCAACTTGTACAATATTGGCAATCTGATCCTAGTCAAAGTTGGCAGTCTAGACAACGTACTTTCACTGAGATCAAACCGCCAACACTTACCAAGATTGACTGACAGACTTACACTAGGACCAGATGACCTACTTCCACCAAGATCAAACCATTAGCACCGATCAAAGCTTGACTGCTAGCACTGACCTAGACAGGATTGCTAACACTCTAGGATTGAGTATAGGTAACAATGAGGACTCGACAGTCAACCTCCACGAAGACTGGACTCCAATGCTAACTAGGACCGAAGTGCAGGCGTAGATCAGGACCAAACAGTTGACTTACACCGAGGCATCATCATCATTGACTAAGATTGCAGTGTAGCCGACAACTAAAACTAGATAGCTGACTTCCATCAAGATCGGACCACTAGCATTGACTAGGACAAGACTGCTGACACCGATTGGCATTTGATTAAGGCACTAATTTAGGATTGGACAAGTTTAAGACAAAAGACCGGTCGGCGACAACAATATGGTCTCAGTCGTCCCCTGCGCTCCAGTCTTGGTCAAAGCTGGCAGTCCAATATTGATGGAATTCAACCATTTAGTCTCAGTTGTTGCCTACACTCCAGTCTTAATCAGTGTCGACTGTCCTAGTAGAGGTCATCTGTCCTAGTCATGATGGGATCCGACCTTCTGATTATGGTCACAAGTAACTGTCAGTCCCAGTTGGCACTTGCACTTTAATCCCATAAACATTAGTAGTCTAATTCCATGGAATTCGACTGTGTGGTCCTAAAAGTCACCTATACTCTGATCTTGATGGGCATTAGTGGTCTGGTCTTAGTAGAAGTTGGCTGTTTAGTCCTCGTCGTAACTTACACTCTGGTCCTGATCTTCACAAGCAGTTTGGTCTCAATGGTAGCTGATCGTTTGATCTCGATTTGTCCTAACAATCCGATCCCAGTCGACAGTAGAGGCCTGATCTTGGTTGTCGGTGGTGGTGTTCTGATCCTGGTTGCTACTAGCAATTTCATCCTACTCAACGCCACTAATAGACGAGTCAAATTACAAAGAGATTGAGGTATGATTAGGAATAATACAAGTTTAAAAATAATTTTAAATTACAATGAGATTGAGGTAGAACTTGGATTTAGATTTGGGTGAAATCCAAATCCATCCATGTTTAATTACCCAAACAATAGATTTGAGTTAAATTTAAATCCAAATCTAAATTCAAATTCATGTACATCCAAACATAGTATCAAATTTTTTTATAAAAATTTTCAAATCAAATTTCAAATTAAGTTGAACTTGTCATAGTCTCGAATGTCAAGACATAAATACATCAAATGTTTGGTAGTAAAATACAAAATTTGGTTTTCATTTAAACTATCAATATTATTCATCTGCACAAGGAAAAGAGAAGTAGTTGATGTTGTGCTCCTAATAAAATGCCATATGTGTCTTTTAAAATATTGAAATATTTTTCAACAAATAGATCATATTTAATGTATATAAAAATGTTTGAAACATCTTACCAATAGTAGAGGCACAAGGATGACAGAGAATAAAGTAGATCAATTTTGTAGGTAATCAAGACATTGAGTGTGCCTTTATATGCGATATGCCTGTTGGAAATTGTGCTCTAGGGATAATCATTATAATATAAACATTGTTATTTAATGAATTTTTCTTTATTATCATATCAATTACATGTTTATTATGATAACTATATCCTTAAACAAACTATAGTTATTGTTATAAATGTCTCTGATTGGTCATTTATGAGGGATCATAGATGGAATAGGACTGGTATGACTTTGATTAATTATAGAGATAAAAATTAATGTCGTAGGCACTTGAAATAGTACAAGGTGCTAGACCAACTGGCCATAAGAAAGATGTATGGTATAAGTTATAAGCTTATCTTATATGTAACCATATCACTAGGCCCCTTGACCTGAGATCATCATGAATTCCTATATGATGACTACTGAACTTTAACTTATTCAAAAGTTATATTTGATCGAGTGATCATAAAAGCTATGGTTGAGTTTAGTGATATTTATGCAGAGGAATATGAGTGATCAAGATGAAATTTGTCCCTCATGCTAATTGAAAGATATTACTAGGCCCCTCAATATATAAGACTAAAGAAATGTATGACTATACTACAATGCAAATGATTTTTTCATTGTTATGTCAGTCTACTTAGAGATCAAGAAAGTAATGGTCAGATAAAGGAGAATGATAATTTTATATCTCACACTTGACCAAAATATCACGTGATAAAAGATATGTGATATAGTTATATGATAGGTTGCATCGAATAATCAATCCCCATATAAATTGGGTAGTTATAATGTTTTACTAGAGGCCACTTGTGACCTGAGGGTTAGTACCATAATTAGCCGACTGCTAACTTCATATGGGCCTATAGAGTCATACACAAAAATAGCCCAATTCAAGCTACAATACCCAAGTTCATTGAATCTGAAATGTATCTAGATTCAATAAATATAATGCTTTTTTAGTGTGAATGAATTATATATATATATAATTGAATATTTATTTGATAAATATTTATATATATATATGAAATATAAAATTTAAAATATAATTTTATTATATATATTCAAAATATATATATATGTATGTATGTATGTATATGATATTTATATATATATATATATATGAAATATAAAATTTAAAATATAGTTTTATTATATATATTCAAAATATATATATATGTATGTATGTATGTATGTATGTATATGATATTTAAATTTAAAATATAATATATATATATATATATTTTGAAATATATATACATATATGTGTGTTTTTGTGTATACATATATACATAAATATATGTGTGTGTGTGTGTGTGTGTGTGTGTGTGTATAATATAATATGCATATCTAATATATATATATATATATTATATTATATTATATTATATCGTATTAGTTTTAAATTTAATTTTACATGATAAATTAAATTTAATAACTAACATGATATGATAGAATATCATATCAGTTATATAATTTAAATTTATAAGATAAATATAAATTAGATATGATATTATTGATTTTATATATGAGATAAATTTAATTTAATTTTTTCATTAGCTCTTCAAGTGGAAAGCAAAAACCCTAATCTATGTATTGTATAGAGAAGGGGACGTGCAACAGTATAAGCAATAATGAGAAAGTCTCCTGATGGCAAACCTCTGAGAGCCATGAAAATTCTCTAGAAAATAAAAGGACGTGTAAATTGATAGATGAATAGAGATTAGATACGGAGAGTGCTAGTACGTTATTTGTGTTGGGAACTTGTTCGTGTAGATACTGATAGAAGGAGCATATTTACATTATTAGCTCCTAAGATATAAATTTTTAAAAAGCACACATATGATGTTCAAATAATGAAAGATAACTTTTTTATCCACCTTGATTTAAACAAGCTCATTCGGTTTACATTGAGATAGGGATTTAAAATTTTTAATCTTCTATTGTACCTCCCTATCTAACAATGCCTTGCGAAGGCAACCCTAGCTTTAGTTGTCCAGTGTGCACTGCAAATATTTGTGTTTGTAGATATGGCCCCCTAAGATGTTGAACTTCATAAGAAACCAAAAAACTATTTAAAGTTTTCTTTTTGGGAAAATTCACTGAAAACCCCTTAATCAGATATAATAAAAAAGAAAGCCCCTGAATTTCTAAAACCTCACTGCAAGTGTGAAATACTGAATTGAAATTAAAATTTAATGGGAAATGATAAGATTTCCCTCTCCTCTCTACACTCTAAAGGATACTTTGAAATCAAATGTATGACTGATAATCCTAAGGAACTAAGGTTTCAAACATTTTTTGGTTAGTAGTAGGATTCAAGAGAAGGTGAAGATTGAAATTCGAGATATATGGCAGGTAATTGCAATCTAAAAGGATGGTTTTTGACTTGAGGTTACCATGGATCATTGGCTTCTGAAGTTGGAGGACACACATAGTAAAGCTTCCTAATCTTCTCTCCAAGACTTGAATTAGGGCGTTTGAAAATCAGCAACACCTCTGCCATTGAAGTTCTTACCCAAGAATCTCCCCAAACCAAGTCCTAGAAGGAATTTGATTTTGGTGATTAAATATGAAACCGCATCGATATTAAACCAACACTTGAAATTTTTTTAAGTTAGTGTTGCAATGAACAAGTATAATAGAAAAATTAACAACTATCATAGGATAATAAACCACATATACTAAGTGACGAACAAGTCATTCAAACATGAAGCCTTACCTGTATGAGCATGTTCTATTGATATAAAACCAATACTTAGAATTCTTTCGAACAAGTGAGGTAGGAAAATTAAATAGCAATAATTACAACACCTAACAATCCAAATTTCTCCTTAAAGTGGCTAAGGTTTATCCAAAACCCTAACCCAAATCTCAAAAATTTATAAAATCTAAGAGACTAAGTTTAGATAAGTAAAATAACTCTCACTAGTCTCGTTAGGACAAATGGGTTCAAACCAATTTCCTTGAGGTCCAAAATCTTCACCCCCTAAAGAGAAACACGATGCTGAGACATGTGAATGGAGTTGGGGAGCAGAGGAGAAATGAATACCTTATAGTTTTAAGCTTGAATCCTCTTAGAATGGTCTTGAAAGCTTACCCTAGGAGATCACAATACTCCATCTATTGCCCCACTCATGTAGTTTTTTGTAATTGTTGCATATTACTTCTTACATTCAACTAAATTTTATACCCGGTGTAATGTATGAAAATATTAACCCTCATTTTTTTGTTTCCAGTGAATAAAAATTAAAATATAATATTTTAATGAGTTTATTTTAAAAAAAGGATAAATATGTTATAAAATTTAATTTTAGAGATGTAAAAGAAAAAAATCATCAATTAAAAACTTTCTAGCCAATATTCTCCTTTTTTTTTTAAATTGAAGTCACGAAAATTTAAAATCTCACTTCCTAATCATTTTCTTTGATCCAAACAGATCATAAAAATTAATAGAAGTTAAATTATAAGTAAATACTAACTTGATAATTTTATAAAAATAATAGTTTATAAAAAGTATGAAATAAAATTGTATATGTGGTTATAGATAAATATTATAATAATAAAAATTAATTATATATTTTACTTCCCCATCATATTTGTAATTAGAAAATAGAAACAAAAAATAACTTGTTTTATCATAAAATGTGTAATTCCATGTATAATTATATATATATATATATATATAAATTTATTTTAATCTATGAATTTTTATATTCATGTAAATTAAAATTCTAAAACATATATCTATTTTAGAATTTTTTTCTTTTAAATTGTATAACATCTTATTTTATTTTAGTATTGCCATATATAGCAATGGGAGGATAAAAAATCATTTCTCATTGGGAGAGGTACCTATATTTAATACTCAACTTTACCTCAAATAGAATCACTTCTAATAGAAAAATATTTATTAGCAATAAAAAGAGTTAACAATTTGTTTTATTCTTACACAAATTATTTTAAAATATGATATCATGTGCATATAAAAAAATATAAAAATTTTTTACATGTGATCTTCGCATAAATTAAAATTTAAACAACATATTCTAGTTAAAAAGTTATTACTTTTTAATATAAATAACCCCTTATTTTATTTAAGGATTTATTATCCTTGTACAAATGAAAAATGTAAATAACACAATTTTTTATATGATTATCTAACTAAATCAAATTCAATTATTATTTAGCATAATTTAAAGTAACTTTTCAAAAATAATTTTTACATTAAAAATTAAAAATAAAATTACAACGTACATAGACAAAAAATATGTTAAAATTCTATCATTTAATATAAACTATAACTCATTCTACTTTATAATTTGTTACCTAATGCATATTTAAAAGGAGATGATAAGATTTGCCTCAATAATAATTTAGTCTTTCAAGTTTATTTTTGAAAAAGAGGTAATATACAGTTAAAATTTGCTAGTATATACAAAGAATATTAAATTGACAACCACATAAATTAATGACAAAATCAAATTTGTTTTTATTTAGTCACATGTAATATGTCAAGTTATCAACATACTTTATATGTCGGATTAATTTAAAGGTTAATTTTTGTTTTAAAACCTAAAAGATTAAAGCAAAAATTTAAAAAAATGTAAGGAATTAAATTAATAAAAATTAAACTTGAAAAAATAAATTAATAATTAAGAAAATTTGAGGGATTTAAAATTTCATTATCCCTTAAAAAAATATTCTTTATTCTAAAATTCATTACCCCATAACATCAACTTATTCTAATATAAAATTTATTCTGCTGGTAACCAATTAAAAATACATCTTATGTGTAAAAATAAGCAATTTATTTTATAAAAATTTGTTTATTCTATATGTATTACCTTGTGCATGTAGACCTAAATTTCAATGGATATAGACATGAAATTTTATAATTTGTAAAAATTAAATTTATAATGTTACTATAAGTTTCCCATTTTTTATTACACGTTCTACAATTTCCATTTACAACCACATTTGCAATGACAAAGTAAATAGTATTATTTGATAAAATATCTTACAATAGTTCAAGTAAATTGAACAATGATTATCATGCCCCATGTGACATTCATTAAGTAATAGGATTTATTTTAGTCATTATATCCAAATATAATGTATCTCACAAATCACTGTAGTTTTATCGTAGTTCATTGTGAAATTTTACTATAAATTTCCTCCATTTTTAAATATAAGTAAAATTTTTATATGATTTGTTATTATTTTTATAAGGTTTAATTTTATCTCTATATTTATTTTTTAGAAGCCTTAGACACCATATACTCTTAAGTGGAGTAATTTTATCCATGAACCAATTTTTCGAGGAGTAAAAAACTCTTTCATTAATGAACCGTTAACTCTATCATTATATACTGACGTGACACAACTTTAACAATGTTTTTTGATACTAATTTACCCTTAAATTTTTTTTAGGAGCGTTAAATATTTTAAATTTTTTTTAAGCACTGAATATTCTAAAGTCTTATCAAAATAAAATTTAATAAAAATTAAAATATAAATTTACTCTTAAAATTTTTTTAAAAATGTAATTAATATTTTAAAATATTTAAAAGTGTAACTTTGCCTTGACATTTTTCCGGACAGTGCCAATTTGCCCTGCATTAACAGACCCTAACGATTGACTGTCAATTGACCAATTCTGCTTACATGGCATGCTAACATGGCTTCCACGACCTCTTTCATCTTTCTTTTTCTGTTGCTCTCTCTCTCTCTCTCTCTCTCTCTCTCAATTCTTCTTCCAACTCTGCCTATAGATCGATTCCTTCTTTATCACTCTCCCGATTCATCTTCCACCTAACAACCACAACAAACCCAGTAATTAGGAATGGATTAAATGTCTCCGAGAAGGGGTTAGGGGAACTTTAAAGATGAAGACAGAGATGGGGTTACTGGTTGATGGGAGGCTATAAAACTTGATTTGAACCATGGAGCGTTGACGGAAGGCTAAAAAACTTGGGTTAAATACCGTGGTCACCAGATGCCTTTCGCGAAGAATCGACGCATCAAGTGGGCGGACGAGGACGTGGATAAGAACTACAAGCCAGCCCTCGCCACAACGCCGTCATCCAATTCTGATAATCCCTCTCCTCTTGGAAATCCCCACACCGCCGTATTTGATCGAGGTACACAACCCACATATCTTCTTATTTATCATTTTTGAATTTGGCTACAGATTAATCTGATAGCAACGGATGAATCTGATTTTGTGTGTTGGGGTGTGATTTGTAATGATGAAGGGGACAATCCACAGATGGTGAAGCAAAGGTTGAGGTAGTGAGCTTAGGTGGTTGCTTATGCTTAGAGTGAAGAGTGCGTTGTCGACGGCACAGAGCAAAAGGTGTGAGTGATTGCAAGAATGGGCCTTTTAATCCCTTTCTTCTTCTTCCTCGTCGTCGTTCACTTGGGTAAAGAACGGTAAGCTTGCGACGATTCGATTTTTAATCTACTTCGATTTTCATTTTCACAATTTTGTTTCTTCCATATCAGATCAATTTTGTTTTCAAATCAATGAATTGTTTATTGGATTTTGATTTTGATTTTGATTGTGAAGGTTTGCTTGTTCCATATCAATTTTGATTTCAAATTGACGAATTGTTTGTTGGGTTATGATTTTGATATCAATTTCCTTGTAGGTAGCTCTGATTTTCGCTCTAAATTTTTTTAATGCTCTATAACCTTTTCAGTTGTTTTGATTTGTATGATGCCTGTATATTCACATGTTTTGTTATTTGAACTCTTGGTTGGACATTATAAATATTTAAGGGTGGATGCTTTGTTTTAAGGAAGATAAGTGAAGAAGGAGAGAGAGGTGAAGCGTGTAAAGGTAGAGTGAAAAAAAAAGAGGGGAGAGAGGAGAGTAAATGTAACGTGGATGCCACATCAACGCTAATTGTCTACACAGTCAAGCCATTAGACAAAATTGTGCCATTTTTAAAATGTTAGGGTAAAATTATGCCTAAAAAAAACTTTAAGGATAGATTTGCATTTTAACCCTTTAATAAATATTATCAAAATATTAAATATTTTTATATTTAATAATTTAAATATTATTATTTATAAATATTCATTCAAAATTTATAACTTACTTTTTAAATATTAATAACTCAAATTAACTTTCATAAATGTATAGATAACTTCTTATTTTTTATACGGTTAAAGGGATTTTTGCCTTGGAATTTTTACAAGAGTGCCTAATATCTTAATATTTTATTTAAAGCAATATCGCTCAAGAACTTTTAAAATGGTGTAATTTCACCCACCCACCATTAACATTGACAGGAAAGCTGGGAATTTTTCAAAGTGCAAAGGAAGAGAGAGCAGGAAGATGAACAGTGCCGAGCGGAGGAGGAAAGGACACATGTAAAGTAAGAGGTCAAAGTAAAATTTAACAGTCAAACATTGATCAATGTTAACGGTTGGGGTGAAATTGCACCATTTTTAAAAGTTTTAAAGTGACATTACTTCAAAAAAATTTTAAGACACCCCCCTTGTGAAAAAGTTTCAAGGCAAAAATACCCTTTAACCCTTTTTTTTAGACAGTACTTAAATCGTTATGCTTTTTGTGCGTGTCACAACTTATTTATATTTTTAATATTGGTTTAATTACTTAATTTTTTGGGTCAACTAATGATTTTCCAATAAAATTACACCATAAAATTTAATACTTTCTGTACGTTGCAGTGTTAGAAGTAAAATCAAAAATATAACAATCAGGACCAACAAATACACAAAATTTTTTATTTAAATATATCTCTTATTTCATTAATATACTACAAAAAGTTACTTAACAAGAAAAAAAAATGAAGAGATGGAAAGAAAAAATCCTTTGTTAATTTGCATGTCATTTCCTTTCCTTCATTTTTAATATGAAATTAAAAAATATTAAAAATATTAAATATTAAATTGGGTAGTATAATGTTTTAAATAATAATTTAAATTCTTAAAATTAAAATATTTAATATTTTAACAATATTTATTAATTTTATTTTAACAAAACGTTAGGATACTCAGCACTTTTGAAAAAAGTTCAAAACCAAATTAACACCAAAGACATGATCAAAGTCTACATATTACTGTGCATAAGCCCACGCACATGCCATGTCAGCATATAATGGCAGAGTTAATGGTTCATTAAAAGAGTGAGTTTTGGGCTAGTCAAAAAATAGTTCAAAGATAAAATTGCTTCATTTAAAAATATAAGGTGCTCAAACGCTCTTAAAAAAATACATGGGCAAAATTGAACCTTAACCCTTTTTTATAAGCAAAACAATAATTTTCAAAAAGTATTCTTGTCATCTGTTCTTAATTATTCTTTATTAAATGATAGTAATCATTAAATTAGGAGAAAATAAAATGTTAATCACAAATACATCTTAATCCAAACTTTTCAATTCAGATATAAATTGTTGGGATTAATCAAATTTGAACTGTGTAAACTGATTAAAATTTGCTTATATGTAAAATAGAACATGAATAAGTTGATTGATTTAAATAAAAAATATTCTATTTTATAATTTATTATTTAAATTTTCATGTTATATACAATTAATTATCTTATTATATATATATATATATATTATAAGCAACAAATGATCAATCTCATACATTTATAACAAAATATTAAATCTCAAACATATTATTTTTTTGAGTCTCATATTTACAAGTATTTTTTATTATGGGTTCTACATCTATTTTTTAATTTTTGTCATGGATTCATACAAACTCTTAATATAAATTTTTTTTAAAGTACTTTTCATCCAACTGTAAATGAACCGTACATTGAGATGTACTTTACAATATATATGATTAGAAATGTTCCATGTATTACATGGAAATCGAGAAATTTGCTTATTTACTTTTCTTTTTTGTTTGTTTCTAGTTATTATGGGGGGGGGGGGGGGTAATGTATCTATCTATATACATATTGATAACAGGGTATGTGTATATTTTTAATTGTGTCAAGTCATGGCTTAATATAATATGACACTCATATTGTACTCAATGCATAGTCTAATTTTAGTAGATTATAACGTATTATAATTGTTTTAATATTTTTTCTTTAATAAACTTCACCGGTATGAGATAGAATAAAACATGATTATAATAATTGAATAAAATATAAGTATTTCTTCCATTTAAAAATGTAAGATATTTTTAACTAAAGTTCACCCCTCAATAAAATAGTACCTACTTTCAAAAAATCGTATTTTTTTATATTTACCTCTATCAAATAACTTATAATAAATATAAACTCATTACCTATAGAGGCACTTTTATAAAAAAAACAATGATTACACATCAAAAGACTAAAAAATGCTTTACATTTTTTTTAATATCTAACTTATCAAAAAATGTCTTACATTTTTTAACAGAAAAAGTATATCCTTGTATTTTTGCTTGTGCCTTATGGGACCTTTCTAGAATAAGAATATATGCATTAAAACATGAAATCTGAAAAAACGTTAATATAACATAGAATGAAGTAATTAAAGGAAAAAGAAATAAAAGGCATACAGGGAAAAACTTATAAAATAATAAATCTTATCATTGTGTCTCTCTTTTTTTCCAATTCAAAAGAAATATAATTTAAATAGTCTTAATTTTTGATCAATAAATAGTCTTAATTATTCTTATAATAAAAAAAGGAAAACCCTTGATTAATAAATCATAATATTAAACCACGTTGTGAATCCCAAAAAAAGAAAATTAATTAAGTTGTTGATTATCCAACTCCAACATAGCCACTGTGCCTTTCAAAGGTAAGGCAATGTCACAATTAACCATCTCCCTAAAATAGAGTTGATAGTAGAGTTAAATAAAAGTAAGGCTTGAAGGTCTGTTTAAATAAGGATTCAATCTTTAAAAATTAAATTTTTTTTAAAAAACTAAGCTTGAGAGCCTGACCTTGATAAGCCCTGTAAAAAAAATGCTCGGACCCAAGTAGAGCGGGAATAAGGGCCGGGCTTGACGGGCCGCCCATTTAAGCCCGTTTTAATAAAGGTTCGGGGCTTAAAAATCTGACATTTTTTAGAGTAACCGGGCTTCAAAGCCCGGCCTTTTAGCCCTAAAAAACGGGCTCGAGCCCGGCGGGCCCGTCAAGCCCATTTTACTATTCACAAAGTATTTTTTTACCTCTTTCCAGATAATGTGCAAATTGATTTGTATTTTGTACCAACAATTGTTTAAATGTTTTGTGCCCATTTTATAGTAATTTTATATTTTATCTTGTGATATATGTATAGATATATATTTGATAATAAAAATAATTTAATTAATAATTATTGTAGGTGTGATGAAGAAGCTCACGAAAGAAATAATTATATGAGCTTCCACCTCCATCTTTCACAAGTGGACCTACATCTAAGGGTTTTTAATATTATTTTATTTATGGATGATAATGAGGGAGATCTTGATTAGAATTGATGATGATGTTTGCCTTCATCTTATTTGGACTGTTAAATTTTTTGTTCATTTTTTAGATTATGTGAGACTTTGGTTTTGATATAGAATTTTAAAAATATTTTAAATAAATTTTAATGTTAAATTTTATTTTATTTTTTTTTATCCGGGCTACGGGCCCGGCCCTGGAGCCCTATAAATAAGGGCGGGCTTCAATTTTGGGTAAAATGAGGTAACCGGGCTTTAGGGCCTATGCCATAAGGGCTCGGCCCGCCCGCCCGTTTACCAACTCTAGACCCAAGCAGCCCTTTAAGCATTGATAAGCCTGATTATCTTACATATATATACACATACATATATAGTTAATTGATAATGACACAATTTTGTTAATATTTATTGTTAGGTGAAGAAGAAGAGTTGGTAAAGATAATTGACATTGAATTTTTTACCTATATTTGCAACAAGTGAACCTAATATCTGAGGTATTTAATATTTTATTTTGAATGATGATGAGGAAAGAGAAAGATTTAGATTACATTAATAAAGATTTAATCTTTATCTTAAATTTAAAATTTTACATCTTTGTCAAATTTTATGTTAAATTTTATGTGAGATTTTGATTTATTTTATGTTAAATTTTAAATATTTTTTTTTAAATTAAAATATTGGATCTTTATTTTTGAAAAAAGGGGCTTAAAGGCCTAACCTTGAGCCCTTTAATAAAGGTCGAGCCTCAAATTAAGTTAAATTTTGGCTAATTGAGCTTTAGAGCCTGATCCTTTAAGGAGGGCTACCCTAATTTCTACCTCTAGTTGATAGGCATATGTGTAATAATCCAAACAATAATAATTAAACAAGATGTTTGAATAGATTGCCATGAATTTATAACATAATAATTAGTCCATGAATCTACTTAAGTCAGATTTCAACTATTCCAATACTACACAAATGACAAGAAAGGAGATGAGATTTATATGAAAAGGGATATTTACCTAATACAGAATTAATAATTCTATAAAGTATAGCAATTTATATGAAACTAATTAGAAATAAACTAAGGAGGAAACTCATAAAAATATAAAACTAAAGTTTATTCATTGTGCCAACATGAGTCATTTAGAAAAGGCCTTTTAAAATTTATCGCATTTTTTTTAAAAAGCCACTTGCAAGATTTATTACTCATGAGCTAATTGTATAATAAATATTTTTAATAACAACTTGTTAATTTTTACAATTTACTACTTTTTTATACGAAAAAAATTATAAGCACCTTATTTTATTTATGAACTTATTATTAATGAAAAAATTAAAATATAATTTGGAAACTGCATAAATAAAAAAAATATACTATATGATGTCATAAATGCAATATAAAATATGTTAATTTGTTAATATGATATATAAAAAATGTGTTAATATAATATTATAAAAAATATAATATAAAATTTGTATTAAATGTTAATAGTCAGATTAGGTTACTTTAATTTTTTTAAAACAAAGTGAAAAAGATTATGATATAAAAAATTAATATAAAAAACGTTGTGTTTTGGAAAAAAAAAAGGGCATCAATAAGATTTATTGTTATTTATTAGTTATGATGAGTTATTCATGAGTTGGATTTAATAAAAAAAAGTTAATTCTTCATAACCAATATAATGAACTAAAGTTTAAATCTTGTTAATAGAGACGTCAACATTTAGTATCTCAACTGTATCTCAAATATAATTACTCAAATAAAAAAAATTATTATGAGCAATCAAGAAAAATAATTTTCTATTTCTTTAAGTTATGTCTAGTTGGAAGAAAGGGGAGGAAATAGAAGGAAAGGGAGGTAAGGGGAGAGGAGGGGAGAAGAAGAGGGAGGAGCGCGGAGGGAGGAACCCTGCAATTTGGGGGGGAGGTTTTGGAGAGAGGGGCTACCCTCCCTTTGTTTGGTAAGATGGAGGAAATTTTCCTCCCCTTTCCTCCAAACAAACAAATCCTTAGAAAATAAAAAGAGCCTAACTGTTGAAGAATTTAAGAATGAACTTAAAGGATCAAAAAATTATATTAATATATTTAAAATAAAAAAATATGAAAATGGAAGAGGCAGGCTGAAAAATTGGAGAACCAAGCAACAATGAACACACCACAAGGAAAATGACAATCAAGTCCCAAAGGAAATAATTAAATCCAATTAGGTCCCAAGTAATTCTAAAAGGCCAATAAAGTCTCATGCTTTTTCACAAATAAGAGTTATAGTAAAAATGGCTAAAATGCCCTTATGATTAAATATAACATCTACACTCATCAGCTCCAACGTTTCTCTCTCGAACAAACCTGTTCCTGCCATTAATGAGAGCTGCATGTAAGTGGTAGATAGACACGTTGAAGAATACCCATTCCTAAAACAGAATTGATCTGGAAGAGGTGGAGTTGCCTTAATTATTGACTCAAGTAAGCTCTTATTCTTTGCCTACATGAGTTTTTTTAGTTGGTCATTTAGATAGGGTTTTTTTTCAAATCCCTACATCTAAACAAAAAGCTTGACTCAAGATGACACTTGTAGGGAAAAAAGATGGAATTTTTTTGCAACTGAACATGAAATTTTTTTTTGTTCACATTTCTAAAGATTTGGCATGAAGATTTGACATTTTGCAACTGAAAGTGTAAGAATTTATCATCGAGTGTCCATATTTTAAAGTGGAACATTGTCGCTGTCTCACTGATAAAAAAATCACTGATGTCAAAAGTAACTTATTTTTAGTGATATATTATGACATTTTATTTTGCTTATTGTAGATTGATATTATTGGTTGTGATGAAAAGTACTTGTTTAATTTTTTTTGTTAGTTTCATTTTAGTGGAGATATTGTACAGGACATGCCTAGGACAATGCATTATGATAGGGAGAATTGTAATTGAAAAATGATCATAGAAGGAATGTCTCTTGAAGGACTTGTTAAATTAATTTCATCACGCTTGAATTGTGATTTAAATGAATAGAGTTGAAGTATACAGTAAAGTTTGATTGTGTATATATTTTTAGATTTTAAAGATGATGAAAGGATAAATCAATTAATGAAGTTGAATGATAAGTTTGCTCATGTGTACATCATTGAAGAAGATACAGCAAGGTACAAAGGCAACACGAGATTTAATTAATGGGGTAAGCTTTTTTTAATAGTTGAATGATTATATTATGCTAATATGACTAGGAATGGCAGTAATAAACATGATTGAATGGAACTGTGGAGCAAGATGTTCAGCTGGGAATTTACATGCTACACATGATCTTGAAGTTCTACCATGTGCAATACAGAGTATCCGAACATCAATGCTAAGCTATATGTGCAATTCATATTAGGGGATTTGTTTGGTACATAGCAACCCTTCTTTATAAATCCAAGTTCACACTTTTGTGTATGTGGACAACTGATATGTGCAGATGCATTAGATGAATTAAGACATGTAGCTTATATGTACAGTTCATATTTTTTGATCACTAAAAGTGTGTCGTCTTAAAATTTCAAATAGAGGTTGCAAATTATTCATAAGGTAGTTGTAAAATTTAGTATTTCATTTGCAAATTACTAGAGCCATGTCTTAAAATAATTTGGAAGCTTTACAATTCAAGAATTCAATAGTTATTCCATCCAAACTTCGAGAACAAGTTGCAAATTATTCGTAAGAAAGTTACAAAATTTGGTATCTTCATTGCAAATTATTAGAGCCATATCCTAAAGTAATTTTGGTAGCTTTAAGAATTCAATAGTTCTTCCACCTAAAATTTTAAAAAGAAATTACAAATTCTTATAAAAGTTGCAAAATTTGGTATCTCAGTTGCAAATTACTGGAGCTGTGTCCTAAAATAATTTGAAAGCTTTGCAAGTTTAAGAATTCAATAGTTATTCCACTCAAAACTTTGAGAAGGATTTGCAAATTATTCGTAACGAAGTTGCAAATTACTAGAGTCATGTCCTAAAATAATTTGGAAGCTTTGCAACGTTCAAGAATTCAATAGTTATTCCACCCAAAACTTCGAGAAGGAGTTGCAAATTATTTGTAAAGAAGTGAAGTTGCAAATTTGATATCTCCACTGCAAATTACTGGAGCCATGTCCTAAAATAATTTGGTTGCTTTGCAAGTTCAACAATTAATAGTTCTTCCACCTAAATTTTTGAGAAGGAATTGCAAATTATTTATAAAGAAGTTACAAAATCTGGTGTCTTAATTGTAAATTACTGGAATATTGTTCTAGAAGAATAAATTTTTTAAGAATTTAATAGTTCTTCCATCTAAATTTTGAGTAGGAGTTGCAAATTATTCGTAAGGAAGTTGTAAAATTTGGTGTTAGAGTTGTAAATTACTGGAGCGTTGTCTTAGAAGAATATTTTTTTAAGAATTTAATAGTTCTTCCATCCAAAATTTCAATTAGGAGTTGCAAAATTATTCATAAGAAAGTTGTAAAATTTGGTGTCTAAGTTACAAATTATTGGAGCATTATCCTAGAAGAATAACCTTTTTTAAAAACTTAATAGTTCTTCCATCCCAAATTTCGAGTAGGAGGAGTTGCAAAGTATTCATAAGGATGTTGTAAAATTTGGTATCTGAGTTGCAAATTATTAGAGTGTTGTCCTAAAATAATAACTTTTTAAGAATTTAATAGTTCTTCCACCAAAAATTTTTGAAAGGAGTCGCAAATTATTCATAATGGTGAATGTTGATGAGGATCAGGCTATTCAACAAAGCAAATGCGTCACACCTATTAAAGATTAATGACCAAAACAGATCATAGATTAAAAATGCTATCAAATCAAAATCTCCATTGTAAAAAAATTGTGAAAACAAGTCACAAAGTCTTGGGAAGGAAGTTGTACAAGCCATCAAACATTGTAATTACACTATACAACATTATTAAAATTCATTTAGACTTTTTTCCTGCCTTCTTTGATCTGTAAGCACTGAAATAGAGGCAAAAAATTTGTGTCTCACTTCATTTCTTGTGTGATTTACTAGTCACTATACCACATTCACCCTAAACTATCTCAGTTGTTTAAGAAAAACATAAAGAATTTTAAGTTTGACATTAATAATTAAAAGAAAAAATTAGAAAAATTGTGGAACACATATACATACATTTGAAAAGTTCTCCATTGTGAGTCCTCCTTTTCTTCTCTATCATCCCATTTTACACGGTACTTTATGACATATACCCACAGTAATCTATACAATATGAGCAGTCAAGGTAGCATAGATTAAAACTTTGGCAAATATGAAAAAGAAGAAACGAGATAGCAAGTAGTTTATCACACCTGATGCTGTAGCCAGAGTTAGATCCATGCTTTATCATAATAGACTAATAGTGGTCATTTTTGAAAACATCAGGCCAATATGATTATAGATAAGCTAAACCTAAAGAATATGTATACATGGTGATTACAGTCCCAAGCCATATCATTACAAATATCATCCCCATACAAATGCTAGGAATCCTTTAAAACACACACACACACGAGACAATCAAATATCTGGATATTTGATTGTCATTTCCCAAAAAATTAAGCATTTAGTAAATCCAAGACAAAGAACATTGGGTCATATGGCTGAGAGAACCTACTATAGACTTCAAAACTAGGAAGTTTCTTGTTCTACTATATTTGGACAACCACCCTTCTATTATTTAAATGGGGAGAGCGTGAACACATGCATATTTGTAATTTTTTCCTTCACTCTTGACTTTGTGTTATGTAGACCAATTTTTAAGCCTAAGAAATTGAGATAAATGTGTTTGATTGGGTTTTGATTTTCATTCTTAATTAATCCTCTCTTGCAAGCCATTCGCATAAAATACCTATATCTAAATAGTAAACATATTGTAATCTGCTTAGTTAATCCGCTTAGCACAAAGTGCAATGGAAAGGAATCTTGCTAGTGATAGTAGCAATACAAACACAAAACTAGCAAAGAAGAACACAATGTTCTTTCAAAGAGAAGAAATCAAATGCCAACATAGGTCAGGAAACATATTATAATACAATGCTCTTTTAATTCCATAACTTGCTGAAGTTTTAATTTACTATATTTGTTGTGTGTTATTTATAAGTGAAGCAGAAATAGTGGAAGAAAATATTTTGCTACTTGCTCTACCATCACTTCATGATAAATATCCAATGCTCATGTTTGAGTTCAATACATTTCTCATCTCTGAGGCCTAACATCAGAAACACATTGATAGGGCTCTGAACTTATAGGGATAATAAACTAATAAAGAGACAAATAACTCTAAAAAGAGAGAAATAGAGCAAGAATCTCACACTGTTAGTCTCTTAATAGCCAAAATACTAAGAGAGTTTCCAAGTAAGATAAATTGGAAACTTTATTACTCATGTGCTAGCCTTTGAAGTTGGCTAGTCTAGTTATAATGCTGAACATAAATGAAAATAATTAATAAATAACAGAAATATCTCCAAATATCTCTAACAACTTAAAGGTCCACTTATTCAACAACTAACAGCAAATAATTAAAATAAACAACATCCTTAAAAATTTGCATAACAGTATCAACTTCTATATCTTCCTCCTTTTTTTGTCTTTGATAGGTGATAGTGGTTGGTTTTGCTGACTTGGTCTCTATCCAAACAGATAGTAGTGGAAGTCATGTTATGGTGAGGGTGGCAACTCTGTGTCCCTCTCACTTTCCCCTTTTTCTTTGAGATGGTACATATATGTATTTGCGCCAACTTGGTTTACTTTACTTCATTGAGCTGAGCTTACTTGAGTTACTAGTTATTGTGTTTGGTAATATTTTCTTCACTTTACTAGTATAAAACTCTAAAAAAAAATTAGGCTTTTAAGAATTAGTCATGGTAAGCATTTTTTTGCACCTCAATACTATAGTCACTATTCATAGACAAACACTAACATTATATTGGTAGTCACCTAAAAAACATAGTTCATTTGCTATAACAAAATTTCTTCTGATTTGCCTTTAACAAGTTAATCATATAATCATGTTTTTCCAACTGAATCCCTACTCATAACTTCAATTCAAAGACGAAAGTAATGTCTTCACTATATTTGCCCAATTTGCTTGACCAATGATCAATTGAACTTCTTTGGTTATGGTTTAACATTCCTGTATCGAACTATATTGGTATCATAGATATGTCAAGATGCCCCATTGTGAAATAGAGACAAACCCCATTGATTATAAAAAACAAGACGCGGAGAAGAGTAATGAACCTGAGCTTTGCTTGGGTAAGGAAGGTAGGGTATGGAAGAGACAAATAGCTTTTCTCTATTAGTTGCAAGTGATCACTTAGGGTAGAGAAGAGAACAATCGCTAGTGGTCACTAACAGTGGGGTAGGGGAAGAGATGACGTATAGCTTTTCTTTACTCACTTGCAAGTGATCGCTAGGATCGAGAGTAGAAAATGAGCAACCTCAAAATTTCACCAACCAAATAAGGGTTGTTTCGATCATTTCTCATTATATTAAAATGCCA
>NW_026556649.1:0-33397 GCF_029017545.1 Prosopis cineraria
ATGTAACTTGAGCAACTTCATTAAACTTATCTCAAGTCTATAGATCTCAATTAAACCCTGTAGCAATTAGACGTGTGACTTGTTCCATAAACTCTTGACAACTTTAATCTCTCCAAGAATCTCAAGGCAAGCCTGCCTCTCCTTCACGACTTCACGTGGAAAACAAGATTTTTAAATAGTGAAACCAACTCATTAAAATGCCAAATCTCTCAAAAGTGAAGAGTGCAGCGCACGAATTTTGAATTCAAAAAAAAAAAAAAATCAGACGATCATCTAGTATTACAAAATGATGATTAACTGACCAAAAACAAGCCTGTTAATCGGAGTGATTCGTAATGATCTCACAGGCAAGGATTGCGCAAAATCAATGGACATGATAAGAACTAGAATAAAAGAGGATTCAGCCCAAATAATAATAATAATAATAATATTCAGTCAAAAAGTTGCTACTAGAACATGGCTATTAATTGACGAATAAATATATATACATACATATATCTATATATATATATATTCATGTATGTGGAATGGGAAAAATAGTTGAATCACGATCCCGACACAGCACAAGCTTGTGTCTTTGCGTTGCCGTTGCCATCCTGTAGCCTGTTTCATCTGCTTTGCTTATAACTTGGTCCAAATCATTCTAGAAAGCATTCTTCCAGCATATTCAGTTCATCTTTCCAGCAAGGACCATAACCATATCATCATTTATATCTGCAAAAGAAACATTCTCAGCTACCAAAAGGGGGAAAAAAAAAAGAAAAAAAGAACAAGAAAAGAAAGAAAGAAAGCAGAACAATTAGGAAATAACGCGCAGCACCAGCATTCATGAGCAGTAAGTACTTCCTAGGTATCCATCACACGAGGGAGAGGACGTAAAAGTATCAGCATATCGAAGGAAGGATCCAGAGTGATATATATGAGGGCAAATTTTAAATACATAAAACATGGGGCACAGATTTAGTTTTAACAATTTTTATAAAATTAAAGTTTAATTTTATCTCGATACTTATTGAGGAACGTTAAACATCCTATACTCTTAAATGATGTTTTAGAGGGGCAAAAATGCTCTTATGTTAATTAACCATTAAAATTTCCATTTTCTGATTATTTGTCATCACGTGGGACCTGGCAAATTGTCAGAAAGCCAAATCCTCTCTCATCTGACCAAGTCGTCCTCCATTTTCATGCTTGTCAATCGCAGCAAAGAAAGAGTGCTTCAGTCATTCCCTTCATCCTCTGTCATTCATCTGACCAAGCCATAAGAAGAGCTTTCCCCACTTCTCTATCTGCTTCCTTTCCATCTGCTGCCTTCCTTGTGAGTGGACAGTGCTGCATCTGAGGCAAAGATCACAGGCGGCTTCCTTGTGCCTGAACTTCGACGACAAGGCGCTTGCATGAAATGTTACAAGTCTTTAGTTATTGTTGTCGGGGGCAGAGAGGAGTTTTCTTCTGGGTATAGATGTAATAGTGTGAGTTAAAGAGAGATTTGAATATTGTTCAATTTGAAATTTGCCAATTGGGTTCTTTAATTTTTATTCTTATCCAATCCATAAGTCTATTGCTTTCTTCTTTTTGATCGAGCTTCTGGGGACTTGCAGTGCTCCGATTGCTCCTCTCTCTCTACTGTGAATTTGTTTCTTCCAATAAAGACAGGAGAAGGTTGATTGGGTTTGAGAACTTGTGCCGCTTCTCTTCTCGTTCTTGTCGCACAAATGTTGGACAGTTGTTCATGTGTATTTTCGAGGTTGTTTTCTAGAACTTGCCTGGCAGAGAACAATTGGTCTTTCATGAAATATCTGCCAAAATTGAACATTAAAAATGGCAAACACCCATTAGAAATTGATGGCGAGGATGGGCCCCGGTCAAACAAGCTTACCAAGATATTGGACCAAAGATCTGAAGGGGTTCGTAATTTGCTTGAACAGCAACCTTATCAGGACAAAGATTTGCTATGCATGGGCCCACATAGATGCCACATAAGAAGATGGAGGAGGAGATAGCATCTCAGTTACAAGAGGGCTTTTTTGCTCCTCAAAAAAAAAAAAAAAAAAACTTAGGGGAAGAATTGACTCACTTAAGAGTACAGGATATCCAACACTCTTTGAAAATAAATATAAAGATAAAATTAGACCTTAACTTATTTTTATAAAGAAAATTTTAATAATTTTCAAAGGGAAGTGGAAAGCATGGGTGGTTGCCCCCCTAGAGCCATCCCTGAACATATCCAGACCCTTTTCAACATCTGTTCCTAAGTCGTCTCATGCAAAATCATGGCTTTTTAAATATCTCTTCTGCAAATTAGTAGCCTAATTGACTTACCATAAGATAAATTCCTTTATGGCAAAAAAAAAAAGTGTGGGCCCAACATCAAAATGCCTGTTTCACAAAGCCAAAACCATATATATGGCCAAACATCCATATGGTGCCTCCTTAAACCCACCCAAAATAAAAAGGAAAGAAAACACAGGCGCACCACTGTGGAATAAGCAAAATTGATTCTTCACTGAGCAAAAACAAAAACAGGTGTCAATATTTGAAAGGATGAGTTCACTTACAGTAAACAGATGCCCAGCCGAGAGGAACTAAAATCCTTCAACAACTTTGATACCAGCACCCTTGTCCCATTCCTCAGGAGGAGCAACATCTGCCATCACCTTCTCCTGACCTCGCCAAAGAATCTGGAAAAATAGCATTCCAACATTAGTTTGGAAAACCACATGCATGTTTGGGAAAGCAAACAGAAGAAGAGGACCAGATGTTACCATTAAATAGCACTTACTTTGTCAATGACGCCAAATTCCTTGGCCTTTGAGGAATCCATATAATATGGTCTCTTCATCACGTTAGCTACTCTCTCCTCTCTGACTGACTAATAAAAGAGAGCAAGTCAAACAAGAAATCATTAGATTCTGCCTTACCCTTCACAAATAAATATGACATCCACAGACAATCTAAACATGATACTCACATTTCCAGTGTGCTTTGCTAGTAGTTTGACAAGAGTATCCCTGTTTATTATCACCTGCAAAATATTTCAAAATAAACAAAGGTTTCAATGATGCAAGAAGGAGTTCCATGGATATTTGAAACATATTACTTGGTAACAACCAAAATAACACTAATATAGGAAATATAACACGATGTTAAATGCTGTGCAGAAAATAACAAATTTGACCAACCTCCTGTGCACGAATAAGAACATCACTGGCAGGCATCAAACCGGATGATGGAACACGAGGCTGCTGAATCATGGCTGAAATAGAAATCAATAGAACAGTTTCACATCTCTGTGGAATTAAAGTCCTGAAGTAGTAAGGTTAACCAAAACATACCTTGGAATGCGGCATCAAATCGTTTACCCTTGGTCCCTGCAGCAAGTAGCAGACAAGCTTGACCTATTGCTGCTCCAACTGCCACTGTGTGAATCTGCAAAGGTAGAAAAATCTGATATGGGAACTGATGTGCTAAAGCATTAGGGGAAGAGTCAAAAGGCACCACTAATACATAAAAACGAATGCTACATCAAATAAATGAATGCAAGCTTGACTTGTAAGCACCAGAAACAGCCACTAAGCTACCAATAACACAAATCATAAACAGAATTTGGCATCAACAGCTTTCATAATATTATTAGCACAAATAGTTGCATCCTCCTCCTCAATTTTAGATTTCTACAACAGCCCACTTCCATTTCTCATTATATTATTTCCAAAAACAGTTAAAAAGAAACAGATATACAAAATATACGAGTGCAGAACTTGTATTGAACGGAAAGAAACAAACCTCATTTTTTAACTGCATCATTGCATCATAAATGGCAAAACCTTCTGTCTCCATTCCTACCTGAATGCAAACATCCAAAATACGTTAGAGACAGATGGGAAGGGAAGGGAGGCAGCTCAATAGAGTATCTTAAATTATAGAAACCTAAACGGCATGGACAACATGTCAATAGAACATGAATATTTCATATCATTTGGGAGTTGGAAATAAATGCAAAGCGTACCGTTTCACCATTTCACCATCATCGGAGTAGTTCCAGTTGAATTAATATAAATATATATAGGTTCTTTTGGGTCCATCCACTGAAGGTACATCAACTCACTCCGCCACAAAAGTTCTGTGACAGCTGGCACCAACTAACAAGCACATAAGGGCTATAACGAGTCAGAAAAATTACAGTAGTAAAATGCTGCTATCATAATCAATTAGCGCCGAAATGCAAGACATAGAAACTGTGGCTGAGTCGCTGAGAAATAACATACGCTAAACAACAGATGGAAGAGTATGGGGGAAGCATTTATATATGGATGTCTACTTTGTTAATGTTTACGAAATCTCTACGATGTAAAATATTTTCTTCACTATCTCCTCCTCCAATCAATATGAGGCTCAAATATGAGTTCCATTTGATTCACAAATAACATTTTAGTACATGAATAACCAGTATTGCAATAATTTGGAACCCTTCAATGACTAAAAGCTAAAGCTTCCCACTCAGATTTCTCATTTAGATAGCAAGGGAATGAAATTTTCAATTAACGTACTCTCAGAGTTAATATTTTGTAATTAAGAGTAACAAGGGTCATGGCAGATGATAAAACGGAAAGAGTGAAGATCGAATCGGAAGCATGATTTGGTACTCACAGGCATGCCAATATAAACAATTCTGCCATGAAGAAGCAGTGAAGGCAAATCAGGTGGAGGCCTTCTAGGACGGTGTTCATTGTATGAAACAGATCTCTCCACCTATTTCAAGTAGACAATAGCGTTACTTGAACAAGCATAACCAACAGCAATATAGAACTCAATTGATTAAGACTGCTAAAAGGACGCCATATGTATTACGTAATCATCCTAATCTCTAACCAAATTCTGTTGACACCACATCCCCTTTTAGGATGTGATTCTCAGGGATTTATTCCCATCCCTTTAAAGGAGAGAACTTTGAACGGAACCATTTACCAGAACACCGAATTGACCACAAATTTTACAACTTATAACTGTATAGTAAGCGAGAGATATATTACTTGGGCGGGAGTAGCCATGAGCTTGGGGGCCTCGAATATGTCCAAATAAGGAGGGACTTCAGAATTCACGGGACGGTTAAGCAGCGTTTCCGGAGAAGTGGCAGCTACAGAAGCAAGCTTTGAAAGAAAGGGGTCTTTAGGGTTGATGGGGGGCATAGGAATTTTAGCTTGATTTCTGGCTTTCATGAAGCAACATGTCCTAAAATTTCTCCTTACGGGCAATTGAGAGGAAGAAGACGAAGTCGGCATGGAAGTGGCCATTGGCGCCCACATATAAGTGGACATGCTTTCTGATTCAAACTGTATCTCTGCTAATTCCCGGGTTCCCGTCGGATGAACTGGGTTCGAGGCTTCGCGCCGACCAGGGAGTGGGAGGCTGGGAATGCACAAGCGACCCTGTTTATGTTTTTTTTTTTTCAAGAAAAAAATATATCTTGATAAAATTCTCTCGAGTCTCATCTCTCGAGTCTCGAGTCTCTTTCATAGTTCCCCAATCCCCACTTCCCATGCGGCTCTTTTATTGGGCGGGCTTCGACCCGATCGGATTTTTAACTTGGATGGGAAAAATGTGTCCTAACTCCCAAGGCCCTGATTGTTAAGTAGACCTCAATTCAAAAAGATTATTATTAATATTAATAGGGAGAATAATAATAAAAATAAGATTTTAAAATTATGTCTGATATAAAATAATACTTGAAGAGAATAGTTATTTTTATTTTGTTTTACAATTCAACATATGTTATGAAAAGACTATAATATTCTTTGAAATAAAAAAAATATTGTAATTAATCCTCCTCACCTTTACCTTCTCTTGACGAGCGACCAAGGCAGCACAAAGTATCATCTTCTCCAACCATGCTCCACACTCTACCACCCCTTCATTGCAAGATCTAAAGGTCGTTGGCTGCAAGATCAAAGGAGGAGAAGGCGACTATGTTCATGAGACCCATAGGCTAGTGGGTGAGAGATCAGAGAAGAAGGAGAGTGCATCAAAGATGAAGGTGGAGACTAAGTTGAGAGATTGAACATGTGTGATGTAACGTCTCACTCCACTCAATACATTTAATAAATCAAGTTTATGGTAATCGAGAGATTAGCTCTAAAAATTGATTACCAAGATTTAATCTAAAAGAGAAATGATCCCAAGTTTTTTTAAATAGAAACAAGTTAAGATCGAGCAAAATCTTTCATATCGAGTTAAAAATAAGTTTTGAAAGTATGGGATACCTCAGATGAGTGAAAAAGTTAAAAATAATTGAAAAATAATTATGTCTTAAAATACAAAGCAATGCATCGCAGCGTGTTGCTCTTTGTGCCACACGCCGTGGCGTGTTGCATGAAAATCCACTGGTTTTGCTGTTAATTTGACAATAGAATTGAAAAACTTTTGACTCACCCCAATTCTTCGTCCGACGTCTGAATGACGTGATCTAGGTATCTACGAAAAGCTCTTTTCTTGTACTAACTAATGGTATAGGTTTTACTTCCAAAACAAGTCACACTAGGAAGTTGGACACCCAAACATATTTTAACTACTTTTTAACATTTTTACACAAAGTGAGTGTCCAAAATCCTCAACAAGTACCAAAAGCCTTTCCTAACACATGGTCCATGTTCAATGGACCTAGAACTACCAGTACAATACGTCACAAGTATCGAAATATCATTATAACAAAAATTCACTCCTCAACCCCAATTTAACAAAAACAAAGGGAGATAAGTTAACATTACATTTAACTTAAATCATTCAAAACATGCTCAAATATTCATTTCTACACTTACACTAGTATTTTGGCCCTATATACATACATATGACAAAAATACCCAAAGGCTGAGGGCCTAAAATACAATTCTAACATTTTCAACAATCAAAATAGTGCAAGTAAGGTAATATGCATCATAGAATTGGCAATTTATATGCTATTACACAAATATATCAAAACTAGAGGCATGCAAGAAGGAATGTACTAATTCCTCGCCTCTTTAGTCTTCTCCCTCTCAACACCAAGGCTAGAGCTTGAAAAGTATTAAATAAGAGGGGTAAGTTTAGCTACTTAGTAACGAACGTTAAACCTACCCTATGCAGTTATATATCAATTATAAAACAATTACATGCACAACAAGATCAAGTTTATAAAACATTTCCCCATATATCACATTTTATCATCTATCACTCTATAGCTTCTTTACTCACATAACTAGGTGTATTATCGCCATATTCTCAGATATGTGACAAGACTCATACTCTTGTAACTTGCCACCACTTAGCATGTGTGACACATCATATATTAACTTAGAAAACGATCAACCAGCCTTATATCCTTCTTATTTTCTCAGACTGAAACTGTGGGTTATAACATGGATTAGGGCTTCGTCCGTGTGACTGAACTACCTAAGCTCACCAATTGTGAGGTGTGACTCAGCTAAAGATCACAGGACTCACTCTTAAACCACAGCTTCCCCCATTCTCGAACCCCTGAGATGTCTCATACCCTAGGCTATTCTCCTCATTAAACTGGTGGAGATAGCTAGGTTATAGTCCCTCGACAAACTATGAAACAGCCCTTCTCGGGATCTTACCGTCACCCAAGGCACTGGACACTCTCCCCCCAGGCCCCACAATAGGGCGACCCCACCCCTTTCGGTGAGCATCAGGAGACAAAGGTTTCCCTGCAGTAGTGTGCGGATTATTCCCCTTACGGAGAGCCTCTCCAGGTTCGATCCTCCAACCTCTCCTACATAACAAAGTTGAGGCTGAACCTGGTACCATTGAATCAATTCTCAACTTTGTTATGTAGGAGACGTTGGAGGATCGAACCTGGGGAGGCTCTCTACAAGGGAAATAATCCGCACACTACTGCGAGAAAGCCTTTGTCTCCTGATGCTCATCGAAAGGGGTGGGGTCGCCCTGTTGTGGGGCCTAGGGGGAGACATGTAACACTCTCAAAACTTACAGACCGATTTTTCGCAAATTATTAAAACCATTATCATGGTAGAAAAATTTCTACCATGATACATCCAAGACAATATACCACAGGTCTTAAAATATCTCAAAAAGCAATTAGAACCATGAGAGACAGACATGATCCTCATAGCATGTTATTCAAATTAGGTCATGAATCAAAAGGGACAGACATAATCCTCTTAGACATATAAATGCATTTAATAAAAAAGATTAGAGTTTACATGCTCCACAAACAAGATATGTCCTAAGTTGGCACAAGATACATTGTATAATCCAAAATAAGAGGCAACGTAAAAGATGGCGTCTCATACACCATAATTACACCTCTGGTGCTTTCTCGGCCGGATTCGCTCCTGTAAAAATATTAACCACGGGGAATGAGACTTAAAAGTCCTAGTAACTAAAAATTAATACGTAATGATGCATGCGGATGTAACTAATCATGCAATTGCTAAGTGGGCACACAAAACATTTAACCGAACAATATTTTCAAACAAACCGAACAAGTATTTAATTTGCATGATTGCACCTTATATCCCTCTTTCACCATGCTCGGACGCCAAATCACCCGGCCAAAGGTGAGTTGGACCAAGCGACACGCCACTCATTGGGTCCAATGAGGGCTTACCACGTGGTAATAATTAACCGAACAGAAATTCCCATTAACACCATACATTAAAATACCCTGACAAGTCATGCATCATTCAAATATCCAAACAGAAATATATCCGAACAATAATATCTCATCATGATAAATAAAAAATAAATTTTTAACCCACTTGGCAATAATTTCAAACAAGTATATACAGTATTTATTTTCAATAATTCATAATTTTTCCAAACAACAAAATAACACATAACCATTCACAAACACACCTATCACAACACATTAATAATGGTTACCTTATGTCTTGAATAACAAGTTCCCATTCACAACTCCTTTTTCACCACTATCTTTGTCAATATAATCTAAATAATTATTTCACAATACTATATATTAATTTTACATTAAAATAAATAACTCTAATTTAAAGAGTTAGAAAATCTTAGATCTATAATCCATATTAACACTAATTTAAGATTTATACCTCATTTAACTTCCTAAATTCTTTTCTAAAATTCTCATACCCTAATAAACTATTTTTTTTATCCTCAAATCACTTCTAGTATCACAATTTCATCCTTCTATATTCTAAAAATTCATCCAAAAATAAATTAAAAATTTTAGAATTATCCTGAAGCCTCAAATCACCTTTCTATAACCTTAAAAATACCTATTCATACTTAAATAAATATTTAATAATCATAGGTTTATCCCTACATCTCAGATTCCACATAAATTCAACCATATGAATCTAGATTTTAACTCAAAAATTCTTAAACATGAGTTTCAACCTCAAGAAAATATTCTATAATATTTATTATATCCCTAAGAGTTTTAACCTATATTTTTAATCCATCATATCATCAGATTAACTATCCTATAGAAAAATCCTAATCAAAATATTTACTCTATCCTACAAAATAATCATATCACTAGAAAGCTAATATTATTTAGAAAATAACTATAAAATTAATTTTGTAATTAAATAAATTTTTAAATGCTAATCTAAATAGGAAAGTTAGAACATACCTGAAGAAAAAGAAAATAATCCCCCCTTGCGAGAAAACGCCGAGCAACGTGAGAGGAAGAGAGAAAAATAATATAAAAATGGGATTGTGAGTCCCAAAATTATATTAAAAAAAACTATAGGTCTGAATTTAATTATTCAAACCTTTGGGGCATAAGTTGCAATTTCCTCTAAATTACATCTTAGCCTCTCATGCTTCCTAATGCACACACTCCCTCCTTATTATACATGAAGGCACCTCATCTCTTTCCTCATCTAACCAATGTGGGACTTAGAAACAACAACCTTCCACCCTTTTTTTTTATTCCTTCTACTTTCTCTTTTTTTTTAACACACACATAAAAAAAATTATTTATGTATTACATCTTAACTAAATATTGCTTATGTGGTTTTAAATTTAAATTTTTAAATTCATAATTAAATACCTAACCATAATATTATTTCTAAATAACCTCAAATAATATAAATTCCTATTATTATCATTTTTTTCAAAACCTAAATTTCACAATTTCTTTATTATATAAAAATTGGGATGTTACAGACTGTCCAGTGCCTCGGGTGACGGTGAGATCCCGAGGAGGGCTGTTACACAACCTGATTACCATATGAATTTTCTTTACTCCCAAATCCCTAAGTGAACTCCTGCTACTGATCATGTCATAATCATTACTCACTTGTTCTCACTTTTCGCTTTCATATACTCACTATTACAACAATCACATTGGGCTCACGACCTTACGCTGCCCAAATGTGTATTCTCATCATTTTCTCAAATACATTTCATCACTAACACACAAATACCTCTACACATCATCACATTTATCTTTAAAAGTATAAGCATTTTCAAGCCAATAAATGCTTTTTAATGCATTCAATGAAACTCATATATAATTTTTATTTTAACAATCAATTCCATGTATGTAACATTCAAAATCTCACATTCAACAACCAATTAACCATTAATTAACATACAACTATTCAAAATAGAGTTTTTCCCCTGATCACCTCAAACCTTTGAGAGGTCAAAAGTTTACTCCTCAATCAATTAGCTTCCAAGTTTAGATTTCCACTCCAATAGGTGATCAAGAGTTAAAACTACAATCAACCAAATTAAATTCTATCAACACAACAAACTTAAACAATTGAACCCTCAATCTCTACTTCTAAATTGCCTAACCTCCACCTTACAAGAGGTAGAGCCTAACCATTGAGTTTTATAATTACCTTTAGCTCCCAATAGCATTAATGAGCCATTAAATTCTTATTAATGGCATCACAAACTTCCAACCACCCATAATAAATAGAATTTTCTGACATTTATGGTGCTCAACAACCCATGCCATCAAAACTCATCATACCTAGGTTTAAATACTCTAATCTACCCCCATTAACTCCATTTGAATTAATAAATTTAGACTCATATATATGGACCGAAATCCCACTTCTACTATCAAACCCTAACCATAAACTCATAAATGTGAAAGAAAAGGGGAGATTAATGGGTATGATACTCACCTTCGGTGTTTGTAGCCTTTAAAATACTCTTAAAGTGATCCCCAAGCAAACCCTAACAGAGCATTAGTATGCCTCTCCTTTCTTTTCTTTATTTTTCTGTCTCATTTCCCGTCTGATAAAGTGCAGAAAATGGCCCTGCGCCACGACGGAGGTGCATGGCACAAAGAGGTCTTCCCTTACTCAGAGATGGCTATGCATCGCAGCAGACAATCTACGCACTGCGGCATATAGCACATCAACTTCAACTCTTCCTTTTCTTCTCCTTTTGATGCCCGGGTGGGCCGCCTTGATACCGAACCCACAACTAGGGCTGAAAAGGCACCAAACAAGATTATTAAACCTCTGTAGCCACGCACCACTTTAATTTACTTAATTACCCTAATTAGGTTTAATTAATCAGAGAATTAAAACTCGAGATGTTACATGTGATGAATCTAATCAAATGCAGTAATGGAGATCATCATCTAGAACTAAATCTGGAATCTCTAGAACTGAAGATGATGATGGCAAATCTTGGACTAAAGATGTTGGGTTTGGATACTCAAACCAGTAAAGGAAGAAGATAGTGTGCATGAGAGGCAGGGGTAAGGGCATTTTAGTCTTTACAAAAATCAATCTCAAGTTTTATTTTACAATATCAAGGGTGGTGGTAACGGATAACCCCACTCAAGTGGAATTAGGATTGGGGTTAAAATCTTCATTCCCACATACCTAACATAGAAGCTTTAAATTAGTCTGTCCCAATCCTAATCTCACTTTCTCATTCCCGTATACCAAACATGACTTAAAGTGTAGTTTTTTGTCGGGATGGACTTGCAATAGCTAAAAGTTTATATTATTATTTTAGGAAAAAAATTTAAAAGGGAATGAAATTGCTTGAAATGACCTTCTAAACCACCTTTAATCATCTTAAGCCTATTTTTTTTAGGATGGAATAGTCTAATATAAATAACATTATTATAAAATTATCCTTATCATTTTCACCTTCTTTCACTCTTTCACCCTCCTCACCCTAAAATTGAAAATTATAATTATATACTCTATCCGTTAAAAAATACAAAGCATTAATCTCATTCTAATAAAGTAGTTAATTTTCTTCAAACTAACCTTATTGTTTTCATAATTATCCTTATTTAATAGAGTGTTGCACTCTAAAAAAATATAAAGTGATTTATTTAATGGAGGTAACTTTGAAAAAAGATAATAATTACTTTTTAATAGACTAAAAAGGCTTTATATTTTTTAACAGAAAGAGTATAATTTAAATATATTAATTTTATAATAATTCTTAAATATTGATTAAATTAATTCATTCATTTATTTGATAAAACTCCCAAATGCAATGTTCCATTCCATCCCACTTCATCGCATTCCATCTCATTAATAACTGTTCATTTCATTCCATTATATACTCTAAAACATGCCCTAAAGATTTAATCAATTTGTGTTTGCTCATGTTAAAAAATTAAAATAACACGTTGCTCAAATCCATATCAAGTTGCTTAGAAGCAATGTCAAAATACGAGGAGGCCACAACTGAAATTTTATCTAAATGTAAGGGTCTAACATTGATTTTTACACACGACGATTGATACAAATCGGAGACGGCATATCCTTGGAAAATTAAGGTGGTGCATGATTATAATTTAATTATTTATCCCCTTGGTTAAGTAAATCTTTATGTCCAGAATCAAATATATAATTAGCAAGTCGATCTTCTGTCACACACGAAGGCAAATACATACCTATTTTCCACGAGATAATGAAATTCACTTGCCATGCGGCAATCAAAAGGCTCTTCCACAGGGAGCCACCTATCGCCAAAGCCAATTTTATAAGATGTCGAAGATCTGTGAATGATGCTAAGGCACCCTTAAGTATTCTTTTGATTAACTTGTCCCAACACAATTGCATACTATATATGATATCCTCCCTTCCCAGGCCTCCCCATTTTATGTATCCTTAGTTGAGTCATGCCTTTTCATCCATTGCCCATTATAAAGCACTGATATGGTTATAAGTATCAAATTCAATATGGCATGATATGTAAACACATCAACTTTTAAAAACTTTAGGATATGGATATGTGTATATAAATAATTGAATATTAAATATTTAGATACACACATAATTTCATATTTAAGTCAAAAATGACAATTTCAAGACGTTCAATGTCATCACAAGATATAATATAATAAGTAGGTAAGTACTATCAAATGATAAAAGATAATGATTAACTTAAATTAATTCTCATTTTTTTTTATTTTCACTGACACCATTACTTTTTTCTATAAGTTCTCTCTCTAAATTTGGCTCGCCTAGAAATAAACTTTCAACTTTAAGACTTTCAGCATCGTTTATTTCTTAACAACCCTATTAATATTCCATAATCTACTTTCTACAATAAAATACTTCTCACTCTTTCTTGAGAAAAGACAAAAATTTGAATGAACAAAAATTTAAGTTTTCTATTCTTTTTGGAAGCATCTTGCTTCTTTTTGGTGAATGAACAAAAGAGTAAATGCTCCAATTTTTTTCAAAACAAGATGATGAATATGATTGATTAAGAAATTTCAATACAATCTCTTGAAGCTTAGGAGCGATGGCACCATAATTGTTTCACCAAATTTTAGATTCTAATTACCATCTATCTTATAAAGAATCAACAAAAGAGTACTCATTTAACTATTCAAAAAATTTTAAAATCTCTTTCATAACTAATTTTCTCTTTTCTTCATCTAAAAACATCCTTCTAAAATATTTTTTTTCGCTCGGTTGATATTTCAGCATCTTTTTATAGAGAGACTCTATTTGATGCACCTTTAAGTTATTGTGTTATATAATACCTTTACTAATATAATAACATCAATTGAAGTTGTGATGTAAAAATGATAAAGAAAATAATTTCATGAACAAAAAAAAAATCACACATAGAATTCAGTGAACAAGCAAGATAATGAAGTGTAGTAACATTCTTTATTCATATAATACTCAAAAAGTAATTTTCTCTCATGCTTATAAATTGATTCTTTAATTTGTTCTATTTTTAATTCTCACATCTCATAAATTTTTAATAAATCTAGTTACCACTTTATATAGTTTAAATTTAATATTAATAATCTAAATTTTTATAATAACAACCATTTTTTTAAAAAGTACTCCCTCTGTCTTAAATAATAAAATATTTTTAAAAATTTTATACATCCAAAAATATAAAATATATTGGGTAAATTAAAATTTTATTAAATGCTTCAATTTTATTATTATCTTTTCTCTATCTATAATTAATTTTTATTTTTTATCTTTTTAATATATTAAATGATGAATATTTTTAAAAATTTATATTTTTATTTTAAAAAAACAATATTATTAAGTACATCTAATAAAATTTATTAATATGCAAAATTTTTTTAAAAAATATTCCATAATTTGAGACGAACAGAGAATTTGTTAGTCAATACTTACGCGATTCAAAATATTTTTAAATAATTAATTTGTAAAATTTTTAATATTAAACTTGGATCTTCAAAATATAAAATACACACACATGCACTTGGATAACCGATTTATAAAAAATTAAATATTAAATTTAACTCATTAATATTAAATGTAGATATTTTATTATTGGTAATCAGATTTAATAAAAAATTGTAATTTTTTCATTTTTACTAAAAATATTAAATCTGAATATTCTGGAAGATCCAGATTCTGCTGCGGAGCCTCGGAGGAGGCATCAGAGAACACAGCCAAGCCCTTAAGTTTCATCTAAGTTATAGACTAAAAGCATCGCTGCACATGAGAAGGGATTGGCTGTCTTCGGCTCATGAAAGTGGTGATATTAGATCAACATGAGTACTCAAACCATCACGCTGTTAAGCTCCAGTCATCACCTAGCACCTAAACACTCTTTACAACAGAACCGGGAAACAAACAAATAGCTGCTTCCTGATACAACAACTTAAACAGTATACAGGAGAAAGAAACAACAACCAGAAAAATCACAAGCGACTAAAGCAACACAATCCCTTACATTTTACAAAGACAACAACAACCAGAAATATCACGCCTTATTTTCACCGAAAATCCTTGCAATCTTCTCCGTAGGCACCAATGGCAGGTAGGTCGAAACTCTATAACCCTTCTGAGCGGTGTAAACAACAGTCTGGTTGTACTTCTCCGTACAGAAGGCTGCCGTTGGAATAACGGCACTAGCAACTTGCGGGAACATTGGCAGCTTGTTCAGCTTCTGCCATGCGGACACCGCACACTGCTCAGCCTTCGGCTCAAACTTTGCATACAGCTCCTTGGCTGTAGGTTCGTACTTGGAGTACGCCGACTTAGCCAAACCCGACGCAGTATCTACCACACCAGCTCGCCTAACTTCAGAAACCACGGTTCGAGCCGCCTCCGGAGCTTTTTGAGCGACAGTGAAGGCTTGGGCCGATGCCTTCTTGATGTTGGAAGGTACATGGCGGTCTAGCTCAGTCAAGGAGTCTCCCACCTGCGGATAAATCACGCACAGCATAAATCTCTAGAGCTTCAATCATCAGGCAAACCTAACAGATTCGTCTTTTGCCTTTTTGATTTTCAATTAAAACGCAGTATCGAATCAAATCTGAGTAAAAATTCTGATAATGTAATTTTGATTAACTTCATTTTTACATTGGCAGAAAACAATGGCAAGCAGGACAAATTTCTCCATTCGACCCTGACCTTGCGATCAACGTATTTAAGGACTTCGACAGGGACGTCATGAAATTTATCGTATACAGGTCGAATCACACTTTTGACGGTTCCCTCCACGCTCTCGACGCCTGGCTTGAGGGGGCCAGAATGCTCCTTGGCATAGGCATAGAGGATGGAGAAGCGCATGAGGGCATGAATAGCAGCCACTTGCACAAACGCCAGGTACTTGAGCCCCGGTTCATCTTCCCTGGTAGCCTACCACCAAATTCAAGAAACCGTATAAATCGAATTTGTTGGGAATCAAAATCATAACATGTAAAATAAAGCCAAAAAAACCCTAATTGGATTGCGATCAAGGAAATTCAAAATGAAAGGAACTAGACGAAAAGCTCCTTTTGGTTGTTCACAGAAGTTGATCGAATAAAAACACTGTCCACAATCAGTAAGGCGATCGATAAAGAAAAATCAGAAAACAAACAATTGAATCAAAAGCCCCGAACAAGAAGACAAGGGTTAATGATTGATTAAGTGCGTGTGAGAAATTATAGAGGGAAATTGAACGAGCTTATGGCGGAGCTTACAAGATGTTGCTGGGATTGGGGAAATTCCTCGGCCATGATCGCAGAAGAGTTTTGATCCGAAGATTTCTGGAAGGAGATGAAGAGGAATATGAGATGTTTTGTAATCGTATGATGCTAAAAATGGGAGTATTTGAATGGTGTGGATTGGGAAAATAGGAGGATTATATAGCAAGGGAGAGAATAAAGGAACAATGAAAGAAGCTTCCAGAAGCAGGTGGAGAAACCGCGGTGAGAACGAACGGCGGTGGTGTGGATGCGAGATGCTATTATTTCTTGCTGGTGCTCTACCTGGTATTAAGCTTAGATTTCGGTGGGAAATAGACCGTCATCGCTTAGTCATTGACTGCTCTTTTGGTTTTATACTTTTATATGTATTCGTCGCCAATACTTCGGTCTTAAGTAATTAATCCACAAGGTAGGTCGAAGCCGCACCCACTTGAACCAAAAGGATCAAGGTGTGGGTATCTAGGTTTTCGCAATTTTTTTAATTCAATTTAACAAGGCTGTGGTTCCAGCTGATAAGGCCCTGGCAGAAACAAGTCCATCACAAAGCGAGGGACTAGGGTCATGCAGTGGGCCGAAGAGTTGGGTTATTAAAAGCTGGATTGTTTTTATTTCAACCCCTGGGCCAATTGAAATTCATGGACCATTATTTCCCTGTTCACAAGACTAGCACGAATATTTTACCCCACAATTATTGCGGACGAATTTGTCGTTCTTAGGCGTCAATTGTTATGGGCTATTTGCCCTAATCCAAGCTTTCTCACGGATGAACCACTCCTTGTGTGAGTTCGTCCACAAAATTTCTCCCCCTCCGAAGGAGCTTTCAAAACTCAACAACAACAATAACAACAAGTTTTATTCTATTAAATAAAGTCAGTTACATAAATTGTATAATATTATTGTGATCTATCATATACTAAGCTTTTAAAAATATTGTTAACTAAAAAATTTTGATCTAGCAATTTTCAAAATTATTCTCCTTGGCACCTTTCAAAATTCAATTTATTCATATTTTATTATTAAAAGAAAAGAGCACGACATGATAGCAGTATACTTGGGATTTATAGGTATATATGCAATCTTGTTAATATTACTATCTTATTATATATAAGGAAATGATATACTTTTGAAACTTCTTTAGGTATGTTTGGATTATCTCCCAATTGAGGTTGGGAAGGCACAAACCTCAATTGGATGGTAAAAAGCTCATTACCAATAGTAAATTCTTGTTTGAAAAAAAAAAAAAAAAGAAGAAAAGAAAGGAAGCTACATGAGTAGTGAGACTAGAATGAGCGTTTTGGTAGAAGCTGAGAAAGGTAGCTTTTTAACGACCAGTGGAGGTGAAGCGTTGGGATATTGTAATATTCTTATCTCTCCTCACATCTTCGCCTAGGGATTGCTACTCCTCTCTTTACTTGGTCTCTCGTCTTCACAAGCTAAGACGATGAGTTTCATGTCACCAACTTCCTAGTGGCAAAGCACACTAAGGTCCCTTTCTGTTGTATTTGCTAGTCTTTCGCTCCTTGGAAAGCTTATGGTACCAAGCTCACATCGAGCCACTCTCTCCGCCATTGATTCACTCCTTAGAGGATGAGGAAGGAGAGAGCCAGGTGGTTCCATGGTTTTACGCTTTCACTTTGGTGCCATCGTCACTGCTTGCGAGTTTTGCTTCAGCTAGTTTTAGTTATGGTTTTTGCAGCTAATTAAACCAGATCGAGATCATATGCAAATGATTTGGGCATGGAGACTGTGTCGTATCCTTTGCACAATACACGAACTTTAGAAGCGGTAGGAGTTGGTGTTGTCGGTAAGAGATCAAGGCGAGAGAGGACTTTAAGGGGCGAATTGATAAGATGACATGGAAAGAGGTGACATGGGTTGTGCTATTCTCGACGATGGCATGGAAGGCTAAGATGAGAAGAGGGAGAAAAGGGAAGGTGATGGTGCTGGAAGAGAAAGAAGGGGCCATTGGACAATATCTCTTATTTTATTAATTTATTAGTTTCTTTTATATTTTTTTAATTCTATCTTTTTTTAAAAAAATGTAATTAATTTTTTTTTTGGAAAATGTCAAAATGATTCACAAAAGTATTCTCCCTCTCTTCTTATCATAGGGTACCTTCTTTTAACAAAGATAAAGTTAAAATTTTTTTATTATTTAATTATACTTTTTTAAAAATTAATGTTTGTATTTATCAATATATTTTATATTTGTAATTTATTTTTTAAAAATTATAATTTTAAGCTTAATATTTTTTCTAAAAATATTAAATTAATCACAAAAATACATATAAGAAAATTTATGTCCATTTTTATCATTATACATCTAAAGCAACTTTTGAATCAAATTTTTTGAACAAGTTTCAGTTTGCTTAATTGACTTCTAAAAAAAAGATATACAAACATAAAGTCATAGATTTTTTTTTTCTAACCTCATTTGATTCTAACGTTAGTTCTGAATTTTTTTAATCAAAACACATGCTTATTTAATCTTGCAAGGCCTTTCTTGATATTCTCTAATTAACTCAAAATTTAACATAATCAAGGATTAACTCCAAATAAGATTAAACATTTATTAAAATTGGATCCTGAGTTTTCAGAGTTTTCTGACGTGATAAAACATCTTTACAAATGCAAATCATAGTATAAATATTATGCGAAGGCATGGGGATCTAAAAAGAGTCAAATCATTTGCACAAGAGTTTAAAACAATAAAATAGTGCATAAAACAAACATGTGTTGCAGCTTGTCATGCGTGCATCATGATGCATCGCACAATTTTGATAGCATTGTTGCTATCATATGACAACAATTTTCAACACGCCTCATTTTTCTGTTCGACGTCTAATTAATATAATTTAAGTGTCCATAGAGAACTTTATCCTAGCTTTATATGATAATACTGGTTTTATAATTGAATTATTTCTCAGTAAAAAATGGGATACCCATTACATAACTCTCTCCTTTTCATAGTTTAAACACATATTGGGTGTCCTAATTTCATATTAAGTGCCAAAAGCCAAATTCACACCCTAGATCACACTCAATATACTATAACAGACCTATACAATACACTACATCTTACAAACATCATGTATATAACATATTTTTAATGCTTAACCACTTAACCATTGTGAATATCGTATTTTGTTCGGGCATTTTTTTTAAATTTTAATAATAAAAAATCAAAAAAAATATAAAAAATATAAAAATGAAATTTAATCCTTTTAGGATTATATTTTCAAAAAAAAATCTTGCTCAATTTTTTTGAAAAAAAATCTCAAATTATCCCAACCATTCAAAGATATTGGGAATCAATTTTTTTTTAGACTCAACTTTTTTTAAATTTCTCTCCTTAAATTTTTTCCATTTAAAAATATGTATTTTAAAACTAAACTTTTCTTTCTCTCCCTCAATCTAATTAACAAAAAAAAAAAGCATTAAAGAATGGCTAAAAAAAAAGGAAGAGAGCATCAGAACACACGCACACACATACTCTTTCGGCCATGTGCAGAAAAAGAAGAAAACAGCAGAAAAGAGACACGAAATGCAGAGACACAAAATGCAAAAACAGCAAAGAAATGCAGAAACAGCGAAGAAACACAGGCACAGAGACGCAGAAAAAAAATAAGCATACACTTTCGGCCATGTAGCAGGAAAAAGGATAGAAACAACAGAACGCACGAGCTGCAGACGCTGAAAGAAACAGCAGAAAACAGACATGAAACGCAGAAGAAGCAAAACAGAGCATAAAGAACAGTAAGCAATCGGAACACGTACGCATATACTTTCGACTGGCAGGAGAAAAGAAACAGAACTAAGGACGCACGCATGCATGAAGGAAATGGCACAGCAGAGAAAGCAGACGGGACGGCACAGAAAATAGAGACAGAAACGTAGAAAAACAGAGCAGACTTCGGCGCACACAGCAGATACAATAGCAAAGAAGAAGCAGAGCAGAAGAGCAATGATTCACCTCTTCCATCCTCTATATAAGACCGAACAGAAAACTGGAGGAAGAGGTTGGGAGAGAGAGCAAGAAAAGCAAAAAAAAACGAGCTGGACGAAAAGAAAAAAAACAGAGACCAAGGGGAGGAAGAAAGACGTAGATGGAGACGATAAAGAGAGAAAGAAGAAACGAAGAGAGAATCTGGAGAGAAAGAGAAATAGAGACAGAGCAAGAGGGGAAGAAAAACACGAGCTGGACTAAGAAAAAACAGAGACAGAGGTGAAGAAAGAAGAAAACAGTGACGGAGAAGAGTTTTTTTTTCTGGAAAACAGAGACATCTGAGAAGAGAGGAGAAGGAGAACACCGAAGCTACTATTCCCACCCAGTCAAAGACGCAGAACAAACAGAAAGGGGAGCTGATCCAAGACACAAAAAGAGAAACGGAGAGAAAGAGTAAACCGGAAAGAGACGAAGACGGAGTTCTTCTGATTCAAAAACGGTAAGAAGGAGAGACTTCATATGGAAGTTGGACTTGCTGCCATGAACAAATTTTAGTATAGACTTGTAGTGTTTTTGACAAAATAATAAAAATAATAATAAATAAATAAATAAATAAATAAATAAAATGATTGTTGTTTGAAAAGAAAAGTGAAGAAGAGGGATGAAGAGATTATAAATGAAATTTGGCTTGCAAGCCTCACATAATTTTGGGCATATTCTCATTATAGCTTTTTCTAAAAAAAAATGTGTGTGATCATTAGGCCAAATTTTGGAATTGGGTTTTAAATATGTTTCTAGCATGAAAAGACATAGTAATATGTATGGGCATGATTATTTTTTTATCTCCATTAATTCTAAGGTCCTTTACTTGTCAATAATATTGTTACACTCATATCGTATGACACTTTCTATCCACATGTACAATTGTATAAAAGATTAAGAGGAGAGAATTCAATTCTCATCTAAAAAAACAACTGAATAAGAGAAGGTTTCTTGTATTTTATTAACTTGCCGTGTGAGATTTTAAGAATTTTCGCAGGCATTTAAAGTGATCTTATACCGTGTAAATCAATAAGATTTCGCAGGTATAGAGATCCAATTTATATGTACAATCAATGGTTTCAATGACCAACCGTTAAAACCAACTGTCTTTTTATAATCTAAATAATCCATTTAAGTTCCGTGTAAGATTACGAGAATCTTTGTAGGGACTTAAATTAATCATATTATCGTGTGAGATAATAAATCCTCACAGATATAGTGATCATCCATTTTTATAATAAATAAATAATTTTTGTAAATAATCATACAGTATACAATTTAAGAAACTTAATTAACAAAATTAATATATTTAAATTGTAACCATATTTACCAATTATATCTTTTAGTCATGTGAGATTTTTGAATCTCCGTAGGCTTCTAAGATCATCATATTATCGTGTGAGTCAATAAGACTCTGCAGATATAACGATTTAGTTTTTAAAATATATATACATATATATTATATAATTAATTAAATCAATTAATTAAATTTAATTCCTGTATCGTGTGAGATTTTAGAATCTCCGTAGATATTTAGGATAATTATATTACCGTATAAGTCAATAAGACTTTGCATGTATGATGATTAAAATTCTTCAAAACATGTATATACATACTTAAAATATATTTTTAATACTTAAAATGTACATAAGAATATAAATAAATAAATTAAATTGCCAAACTCTTCTATCATGCGAGATTTCAGAATCTTCGCAGATACTTAGAGCAATTGCATTACCGTATGAATCAATAAGGTTCTACAGGTACTGCAATTAAATTTCTAATCATAAAATATAAATAAAAATAATTTTAAACTCTTTCCTTTCTTTATTCCAAAAATTCAAAAATGGAGAAAATAATTAAAATTAAATTACCTTTTGCAATTTAAAACACACATATCAAAATTTCAGAAATTGTTTTATTTGCAAAATGGTGAATTATTTAGAATCAATTTCTCTTCAAAAAATATTTTTACACCAACAACTTTTAAGCCCGAACTACGTGGACTTTGATCCCCATCACAGGGTACGTAGGCCTCAGAGTCAGATTTTGAGTCAAGTCCGTCCTCCCTTGTAAATAAATAAACATTTCTCACTTAATTCTTATCATTTTTATATCAAACACATGAATATAAAAGGGATAATTAAAATAATTATAAAACTATATTAATAGAGCGCAATAAACTTCAGGTAACCGTTCTGACGAACGGGTGTTGTGGGGTGCCTAACACCTTCCCCACACTCAACCGACTCCCGAACCCGTTCTCTGATTTCGCAGACCACCCTCATCTTCCATTAATCGGTTTCCTGAGATTTCCCTTAAAATCTTGGTGGCGACTCCTCGTTCGATCCAGTTCCCGCCGTGAAGGCTGGGGCCTCCGCTAGCGCGCCGTCTGCGTCGCATTTTTCCGGGTGCGACAACCATAACAATAAAAAGGGGAGCCTTAATATCATAATCATCATAAATCATTCAACTATAATGATATTTTTACTCACTTCTTACTTACTCGATTTGAATTTAAGTAGAGATGGTTCATCCTAGTTGGCAACATTATAGTATATTATGCACATAAATTCAAAATAATTGAGACATACAAATTGGGATAATGTCTTAAGTCTCGTATCGTTTCCCTCGACCTTATCCCTATGAACTAGTTCTTGTAATATTGAAGAGAAAGAGGTGAGTATAATTACTCAGTAATTAATGTTTATATAACTTATACTAATGCATGTTAATTAATTAAAATGCAAGTAGCAAAACATTGTCATACTTAAGACAAATTAACATATTCAAGCACATATTTGCATTTTTTTTATCATCAATGGTATAAATTCATGAAATAATATCATAATAATCAATGTTTATAATAATATAAGGGTTAACAACATGATTTCATCTGAAGGGACACAACATAGACAACCATATACCCTTTTTTATCACAATATGCATTATCACACCTCTTTTATATCATTCATATGCTTCTAACAGGAAATCGTGAGCTAACACACTGGGACTATCTATGAAATTGGATTGCCTTAGCCATTCACACGCGAGAGGCCACCTGGCGAAGGTTGCCTAACTCTCTTGTGGGTTACAGTTTCCTCCAATTCTCATATTGTGAGGTGTCATTCTCCTTAAACTATCTTCCTTGTTGAATAAGTGAAAAACTAGTTAGGTTCAAATCCCTCATAAAATAAGTAGGATAATTTCTCATCGAACAAGTGGGACGATAACTATAAAAAAAATTAGGCAAACTATTAAGCTCTGATGGAAGTCTTACCATGTGAATTTCAATTCATTACTTCTCTTCCTAAATGAACTCATGCATCTCATGATCATGCAATGCATGAAGATGTAAATTCTTATAGTACTTATAAATTACATGTTTATCACATAACACATTATATGTAACACACCAAATTTTTTTTTAAATAATTTAACTCAACCATAGTTGGGTTACAGCCACCCAACACATTTTTATATCAATAATTTCAATATAAAATATTTTATAATTGGCTTCAACTCACACACTATAACATTTCAGATAAATTTTTACCTCCCACATGCCATTAGGCTAAATCACATTTGTCCATCCTTATACTCCCAACAAGTAAACTAAATTACATTTGTCCTTCCTTATACTCCCAACAAGTAAAATAAGCAATTTAGTCAATTTTCAACACAAGTCAATTATTTGGCCTTATAATCATGTCAATTTAATCAATCCAAAGTAAACCAAATATTAAAATTACAGTCATCCAAATTGTACCAAAAATAGAAATAGTTTGAAAGGCATGATTACATTTATATATTCATATAATTGACAATAAACAAAAAGCCCTAATATTGGCAATATAACACATTATAAATCATAAATTAAATACCCAAAAGAGACAGTGGATCTACACCACTAAGCCTCTGGGACTCCTCCACGTGTCACTCGTGGCTCTTCTCCTGAAAATTGTTAACCACATAATGAGACTCAAAAGTTCCAGTAACCAAAGCCAATTTATGATAGTGTATACAAACAGTTAAGTGTGTGCTTACTAAGTGAGAATTAAAAATAATATAATTCCAACAAATATAAGAAATATTACAATACACACAAACAACCATCCTTATATCCCTCCATTAACCTCGAGCCGTAACCCTCACTCGGTGCTAAATCACCCGGCCAAAGATAGATTAGCCCGAGCCCTTACAAGCCACCTATTGAGCTCCAATAGGGGTGTACCACGTGGCACATAAATACAACAACAATAGCAAGTCTTCCAACACCTCCCACAATAATTAAACAAATTCATAATAATATTGCATAATTTTATAATGTTACAAAATTCATAATTTTTTCAATAATCACCCAATTAACATGGAGTAACACAAATCACAAATTAAAAGTATGGTTACCTTGTGGTTTTTTCAATAAATTATTCCTTAAAATTTCTCTCTCACCACAATCTTTACCAGTAATACAATCTACAAATAACATATTATTTATAAATATTAGTTTCAATTTTTGAAACTAATAAAATAATTCTAATAATAGAATTAAAAATATAACATAATTTTTAATCTCAATCTTAATACAAATTTAACGTTAATACTATTAAGTAAAATTTTTAACTCCTCTTTTAATTATTAATAAACATTAATAATCTAAAAAATTAGCTTCTAAACTAATTTCTATTATCAAAATTTTCTTTTTATTTCATAAATTCATACATAAAATACCCAAAAATTAAAAATTGAGTCTCTAGCTTAGAATCATAATCCTATAACCATAATAATTCATTTCTCATCCCAAATAATTATCTAAACCTCAATAAATCAACATATATTTTCAGATCTAGTTTAGAATTTGATCTATAAGCCACAAATTCAAAGATCATCAATAAATTTATACTCTAGAACATTTATTATACTATTGACAACCTCAAAAACCATATTTATTTAACATAAATTCATCCCTCTTCCAAATCTTAAATTTTCTACCACTACAAACTCAGAAACCAAAGAAGAAGGATAACTAAGAAAAATTTTTAGAACACTTATTTAGTCTTGAAAAGCTTAAAATTATACCATAAATATCCTATTAAAAACTCTTACCTTAAAACCCAGCACCGGCGAAATTGCGCACCGTCGCCCCCTCTATTCGCGCACGAAGAGAAATGAAAAAGAAAGGAGAAATGAAGAAACGAAGAAGAAGGGATGGGTTTTTAAAAAAAAATACTGTGGGTCCCACATTTTTTTTATTATTTCCTCTCTCTTCTTCTTCTTTTTATTATTATTATATAAATATAATCATTGCACCGGGGAAAAGCACCGAAAGCCGTTTTGTTCTCTTCTTTCTTTCCTTCTTTCTCATACCTTTTTTTTATTATCACAATAACAATAATATTTTAATAATAATAATAATATTATTATTATTATTATTATTTTTAATTTAGAATTATATCCTTAGTTAGATTTAATAATCATCTCCTACTAATTTGCTTACCTCTAAATATTTTTAAAAATTTTATTTACCAAAAATTAACTATTAAAATTTAAATTGGGATGTTACATTATGTCATTGAATTTCTCTTTACACATATTCATTGAACCGCATTCACAAATATTCACGAAACTCCACAAACAACATATCATTAAACTCTACAAGCATCACATCATTGAATTCCATGATGTTATTCTATAAAATCTCACATAAGCATGTCATTGAGTTTCACAAACACAATTTCATTGAAATTTACATGAATTAAGTCATTTAACTTTATAAAAACATAGTATTTGATTTTCAAGTAATTTATGCCACATTTTCATTTTTAATAATCTTACTCACTTCAATTATAACATGCAAATCATCAATAGATACACAAAAGCATAAGAAATATTTTTTCAGTTACCTCAAATTTTGAAAGATCAAATGTTTACCCCTTAATTTATCACTTTCAAAACTTTTACGAAACTTAAATGGTGCCAAGTCGTGATTACTCTACATTTATTCACACAATTCACACTTTAGGACAATTTCCAACACCTAATTCACACTTCAACACTCTTAAAATTCAATTTCTTTATACATAAAAGTATCTATTAGGCTCATTAGCTTTCTCTAACTCTCATCAACTCTATTGAACTCTCAACTAGCCATTGATGGTTTCACGTTACTCCATCTTCCTTATATATGGAAGATTTTCGTGTATTTTTGACTCCCAACTTTCAAAAATGCATAGATCCATAAATATTAGGTTTAAATAATATAAATAACCCATATTAACTCTATTTAAATAAACAGGTTCAGACTTGTAGCTTTTATAAATCAAAAATCATCTTTCTCAACTAAACATTAACTTTCCAATTCAAGAAAATGTAAAAAGAGGAGAGGCAAAGAGCTTAGGAGTCTTATCTTTAGTGTTTGGAAGTTTTAAGATACTCTTAATATATCTAAATTTCAAGCCTTAACAGAGGTTTTCCACGAGCTCCTTGTCTCCTCTTTTGTTTCTCCTACATTTTTTGTCAGTTTCACATTCTTATTTTTACAGAAATATACTTATGCGTCGTGGTGCCTGTGGAAACTCTCACCTTCTGGTGGCTCATGTGTTGTAGCTTGCCATGCATGTGATGAGACGTGTGGCACAAAATCATTCCTTTTTGTTTTTCTCACTTTTTGATGTTCGGGTATCCTGACCTTACTCCGAACCTAATCCAAGGATTGAAATTATAACCCAAAACACTTATTAGCTTTCTATAACCACACATCATATTAATGTACTTAATTAACTTTGTTTTTCTTTACGATATTGCATATGATCAAGTACAATACTTTCTTTGCAATTTAGTTCTCAAGGATATGAATGGTTTTAATATTTATATCTGACAAAAGAAAAGGCAACCATTTTCAGCTAGGTTTATGGCAGTTTCTCTCTCACCAACCAATTTTTTTCGAGTTTATTGAATTTTTAATTGGTTTTGAATGCCGAATTCCTAAAAAAAGGAAAAAAAAAAAAAAAGGTCAGGCGAAGCTATGTATAATGACAACTATCCCTTTTTTTCAGCAAAAAAGGTACAGGCTATGCTACATTATTTGGTAGGTTTTATCTGCTTTCCTATTGGTTGTATCGCGGGTTTATCTCTTTCCTCTTCTATTTTTTCTTTTTTGTATTAGTGTGGGTAAATTTTTTTTCTGATAGTAATAAAATGAGCTCCTTTTTTGTTAAGAAAAAAAAAAGTGCTACTAGTTAATTCCGCTGTGTGATTTATTATTATATATGATGACCAAAGGGCAAAGGAGAATGATCCCATGAGGGGAAGGCAATATCATAACCTGCCAAATCATTTCCTTAAAACGCTTTTGAGGCCGCGTCAGGTGCCTCCCATCTCCATCCAAAGAATCTCAACTATTTGAAGATGAGTGGCTAGATAGCAAATGAAAACCTTACAACGTGCATCTAGGAAATATAGGAAAGTTGGTTGGTGGGGCCTTTTCATTGTAACTTGGGGTTTGGTAATGGGACCACTCGTGGCTTTAATTTGGTCATAAAACCCATCATTAAACTACCCACCAACTAAAATAACATAGGAAAGGTACATGATTAATAACTCTTAACTACTCGTCTAGTCTTCTTGCCGGCAGCCTGCCCTTTCATGTTCCATTAATAAATTAACCAACACGTTTCACGACCAAACACCTCCCCATTATTTTATGGCTCATGTCGTTATTTTAAGTCGAGGACGATGAATTATGACTAGTATAACTTTGCTCCTGCAAAAGATTTCTCACTTCAATGAATCAACAATTCAGTGTTAAAACTTTCTTTTGATCTTTCCCATTATTCCGTCAACAAAGCTCTCTCTCCCTTCCTTTATTTCTAGTGAACTGTCCTCTCTTTATAGAAACAAATGAAGGAGAACTTGGACAAATTCAAGATTAAGATTGCCCACGTCCCAAAGAACCCCATGGAACGCACGTCGTGTAAAATTCGAACCCCTAACACCCCCTTTTAATACTCAGTCTAGCATGTAAAGCAAGCCCCACTAACAAAATTAATCCAGAACACAACGGTTCAAGCACCCACTAACAAAATTTACCCAGAACACAACGATTCAAAAAAAAAAAAAAAGTCATAGACATTACGGCATGGAACAAAAATTTTAAGGAAAATAGGACAGATGCTAAAATCATTAATAAACTGTTGCTATTAAAAATTCAAAGATAGAAGAGAGTCGTCAAAAAAATAGGAAAAATTACAATCAAGCCTTAAAAAATTAATTATTTTTTTAGTTTATTTACAAGTCAAATTTTTATATTTACAAATTATAAGCAGGCAATTTTTTTTTATTTAGCTGTAATTGAAAAAAGAGAGAACGAGAAAGAAAATCAGATGATGGATGCCGATATTCAAATTGAAAAAATTGCCCAAACACCTCCATTGGGATATCATCCAGAAAGGCAGATTGATCGTAAGTGTAGAGATTGAATTGTTAACGTTAATTCTTATGCCTAAGGAATATGTTAAGAATGCTGATGCTTTAACTAGTTTTGTTCAGACTTCGTCTTGGGATAACTACTTCTTTAACCATCCGCCATCATTTTCCAGAAAAGAAGAGAAAGGGTAGAGAAATGGTTTATTAGATGTGTTTTAATCTTGTAACCTTTTTGTTTGAACGAATCACTTTTTATCCAAAAAAGAAAAGAAAAATTGCCCAAACGGAAATCTTTAAAGCGTCGCTGTTCCCAATCACCAATAGAAGGACACTGCCCGTGCCCTCCTCGCCTCAGAAACAGTCAGTCTGGCAGAGGGAGAGTGATGGAGAGGCGAGAGCAGTAAAAATAGCCATTAACAGAAATATCATTATTTATTTTCTCTTCCATTTTACCGAAACGTCCAAAATGCAGATAAACACTAGTATAACAGTATAGAACATTATACCATTATCAATCAACACAACTGTGACCGACAAGTCCACCAATTCGAAATTGCAGATCCTCAATCTCGGGGTGCAACAATCAAATCCATTTAAAATTAAACAGTAAATAAATACATGAAGGGAATTTTATAGCAGGACAAATTCTAGCTCCTGCACCTCGTAATGGCGCTGCAGCCACGATTGTAAGGGTTTGCCTGAGCACCAGGTCGGCAATTGTAGTAGGAGGCGCCGCGGCGAGAGCAAGGCACGGTGTTCCTCTGCAACGCCCCGTAGCTGATGTACTGGGACGTGGCTAAGATGCGGCGATTGATCTCCGAGTCCAAGTCAAACTCCTCTCCATTCAAGCACTCTGCAATTGAACCCTCACAGCTCGACTTGGTGCGAATCAACCCTAGCCCCAAGTGGTGATGGCTGTCGCCTCCGGCGTTGACGACGGCCGATGAACCGATCACTAGCAGGATGGAACAAATAAGGAGGAAAACTACGGAATGAGGGTTTGCCATCTTTCAGAAGAGGATCCTCTGTTTCTGGATTGGATTATCGAAGGAGCTGAGGTGCGCTTTCGGAGCGGTCGTTTCCTGAATCTGGCTTTCTGAGGGAGGCTTTGGGTCTTCCAAATGAACAAGGAACCCACTTGGAACTATAAAGATCCCTGTTCAACAACGACCCTCAAATACTTCTTATTTGCGCATATGCCATCCCCCTGTATAATTTTTCTTCTCTCTTTTCTTTTTTAAATTTTAACCGACAGGGCGTCCCGCCCTTCTTTTTTAATTTTTATTTTTGATTTTACCCTTTTGGATTTTGCCTCTGTTTCTAGTTTTTGTATTAGATTATTTTTTTTACTTATTTTTTTGCCTTGAATTATTATGAGTATTGAACGTATATTTATCACTTGTACTTGAGTATTTATTCAATATTAAGTAGTATTTTATTTTTAAAATATCATAGATTTACTAATTGAAAATTAAAGAGAACGAGAAAATATAGGAATACAAATTTCATAACCTCTAAAAATAAGTTAATGATAAAAGGAGATGGTGTGTAGAGTCGGTATTTCGGGTTAAGCTCGATGGACTAACTTGAATCTACCTAAAAAAATTTAAAGTCAGGCTTAAAAAAATACTTTTTTATATTTAGGCTTATTCGAGCAGGCCCAAATAAATTTAAAAAAAATTTGGGCCAAGTCCAATCAGGTTCAGGCTTGACCTAAATATCCAAATAATTTTTTTATTTTTAAAAAATATATAATAATAATAAATATTAATTAATTATTTATGTTTTAGGTCATTTTATACTAAAAATATTATATATTTGAGTCCTATATATTATTAAATAGTAAAAATATATTTTATACTTTTTATAAAATAAAATAATTAATTTTGAAGTAAAAAAATTAATTAAAATCAATTTTAAAAATAAAAGTCGAGTGTTCGGCCCCCTACAAAAATTCAAGACGGGTTTAACATTTAAACTTTTCAGAGCATTGGACCTGTTCGAGTTCTCGTTTATTTAAACTAAGTCTGAATAGGCTCGATTCACCCAAATTTTCCGCTATAATTGTGTGTGACATGAAGACATTGGCTTTGTCTTTATTGATTTGATTTTTTCTCCTTAAATTTGATATGACGAGGCATTTTGACTTTTCTGTTGACCATTTCCGCGCTTGCTCGAGCTAAGAGTTGAGAATTAAGGGTTAAGCCACCCTCTTTCTGTAGTCATCGACTTGCATCCAATAGAAAGAAAGGCTTTTGTTGACGCCTGAATGAGTCAAGGTTCAGCCGCCGGAAGACAGCGCAGTTTCACATTCATAACCATAAACAATAAAAAAATACATTAAATTAGCTTTAACCGATGAATTTAGATTTATATTTAAATTTAAAACCTAGCTTGTCATTAACTTAACGTATTTAAATTTTTTTATTTAAATGGTGTAGAAAATCCACACCCATAATTTTTTAAATATTATTGAAAGATGCGTTTTGATATTTAAAATAGGATTAATAAGCATTTTATATTATAAATTAAATATGCAAATAACATCCTAAACCTTAAATTCCTAAAATAAATAAATAAATAAAAAATTCCTTCAATTTCTAAATTTCCATCTCTTGAAACTTTGTCGTTAAGTTAAAAAAAATATAAACATAACTTTTGATGCATTTTACTTTTGATCCTTACCATTTTTTTAATTTTTAAGTCTTTACACTTTTATTTTTATTATTTTTAATCTCTCTATGATCAAGTATAGAGACCTTAAAAGAATCTAAAATAATAAAAATAAAAATATAAAGACCTAAGACATCAAAAAAATAGAGAGATTAGAAGCAAAACCTGAATAAAGTACGAGACTAAAAATTATGTTTATCCCTAAAAAAATGGCCGCTACTTTTAATTGTAGGATCTAGTGGCCCACTGATGTAGCACTTATTTTAGCCTTTAAAGTAGTTATCATTTCCTCCAACTAACAACATGATTTTAGATACTTGAAATTTATAAGTTAGGAAAACAAATTTTTATATTTCAAGAGTTAGGCATTATTCACGCAATAGTTTAAAGTATATAATATTTATTAACCTTTAAAACTAATTAGAATAGATTATGGTATTTAAAATTATAAAGCATTTGTGGTGAAATATTGCTCCAAACCCAACGTCATGATTTTTTTATGTTTCATTATTATGAATTCAGTTCAGATTTAAATCCCCAACGATCCAAACATGACGTAGATTCACTTCTAATATTCTACGCAGGCCTAATAGCGATGAATAACAAAAAAGGAAATGCATAAAAAAATAAAGTCAACTAGAAACCTTTTTTTATAATAAAAGCTCATGTTATAAAGTAAATTAAATAAATAATATAATATTTAATATATTTTATATTATAATTAATTTATTATATTTGTCAATAATATATTTACTATATCAATGATAAACTTTATAAATTTTTAAATTCTTATAATAAACTCTTATATATTAATAATAAACTCTTTATATAGCAAGATGAACCGACCATATTATCAAATTTTTAAAAAATGAATTCATATTTTTTTTGTACAAGTCTTTTTTTTAACCAGTGAATTAATTTATTCTTTTTTGTTTTTTTGAAGGGCAGGTGAATTCTAGAGGCGTTGACAAGACAAGGAAGAATTAGGCTCATAGAAAACTGCCATGATAATTTGTTATACCTAAACTTTGATTTTGTTGGCAATAATCTAAACAAGAAATTCAGTGGAGCCACTCAACATCATGTCATTTGTGACTTATTCAATTAAAATATTTTAAATTATCTAGATAAAATATTGTATGATATTATTTTAATTAATTTTATTCTTGTAACAGAATTTATATTTAATTTCTTGTATTTTCTCTCTTTATTGTTATTAATATAAAATTATTTATATTTAATATCATTTAAATGTCATGTTTTTATTAGATATATCACAAATGACGTAGTGTACCCTATTTATCTATGAATTTCTCTAATCTAAACTTATTTTTCATCAGACGAAGCATGAAATATCAGGACTTTTAATGCTGGTTACTCGTTTTGAGTTCATGCTCAGATATTATGAACGGTTTTTGTAAAACGTTTATAGAGTTTCAATTAAATTTCGTACAGCAATTCAGTGCTGCTGGAGTAAATTTCTCATAGGTAAAGAAGATAATTATTGAAGTCAATAGAAATAGGATGACGATGTTATATTTGGCCAAAGGAAAAATAACAACACTTTATAATTAAAAAATATTTATTATATGTTTATGATAATTGTAATTTTTTTAACGGAAATTACATGTATGTAGAATTGAATAAAATAAAAAATGAGAGTAATCAAACTAAAAGAAATTCAAGAAAGAAATTAGAACGGGTCCGAAACACAACAAACCAGTCATATTGTTTCATTGTTTGCTAGATTGTAGCATTATATTTCATATTAATACTGACAAAAATCGTAGACTTGAATATGAAGGCACGCATATTCGTACTTCCAGTTTTTTAAATAAAAAGCAAAGAAAGAAAAACGAGGGACGGCATGCAAGAAAACTGCCCCCTTCCCTAAA
>NW_026556650.1:0-33379 GCF_029017545.1 Prosopis cineraria
TTTTGTTAAGAATAAATAGGAAATCAACTCCTTGGAGAAAATCAGGTCAAAATCAATCAGAACATTTGAAGATTAAAGGCACATTTAGGCAAGTAAGTGGGAATGAAAAGAGAATACATCAAGCTTGATAAAATGCAGAGACATGCCCTTCCAATTGCTTCCTACTCAGCTGGCATCACATTGATGGATGAGTCAGTCGGTGGAGCTCAGGCTCTCAGGCTCTTCTCTGTTTACAATCACTTGCTGTACTGTTTGTGATATTATATTTAGGAAAAACATAATATTTAGTTTTTATAATTTTATCAGGTTTTGATTTTAGTTTCTATAATTTTTTAAGTGTTCTTAGAAAGATTGGGTAGCTTTTGTTTTTTGAGTTCTTATAATTTTTTTTTTTTATTTAGTCTCTACAGGGATTAAAAATATTGAAAAAAATACAAAGATTAAAAGAAAAATTTAATGAAACTATAAGAATCAAAATATATGTTTTCTCTTATATTTGTATTAAAATTATCTATTGTTTGGATTTATTTTGTTTTCTTCTTGCTCATGATAAAGACGCATGCACGTTTGAAAAATCCAAAATGAAAAAAAAAAATTACAGAAACACGTTATAAATTAAGCGGAGCCTCCATTTACGTACGGACTATCATTTCACACGTTTTGCAAGTGCCAGACATTATTCTTCTCCAAGATGTGTGTGTGTGTGTGTGTTGTCTTCTCTATATGTTATTATCAGGAACATATGACACTTGATTTTTTTTTTTTTATCACTTTAAAGGAGTTAGATTCTGATCGGATCTTTCCTTCCTTCATTATTTTTGCTACTTTTGTAGTTCTGTGTATCCTCCAAAACGCTAGAAGAATTTAATAGGAAAAAAAAATAAGACGTAAAGGTAATCGGACTTTTTAAAATTCTGTTCAATACGTGATGACGCACCTATTCTCTGTAGAAATCAACTGGAATTGTAAAAAAAAAATTATTATCGGCAGCGGCAGGTAAAATTATAGCCTAAATCATATTTAAGGATATTATTTTTAAGAGATTTTAAGAGTATTTTATCACTGGATTGATTGAGCAGCAGCTCTTCAAAATTAGAAAGACTCTTAATATTAAAAGTAGGGACATAAAATAACAAAAATTACAGAATGAACTCGGGTAACTACATAATGAATCAATATGATAAAAGAGAAAAAGGAAAGAAAGGTAAAGAGTACCAAGCCTCTCTAAAACTTGTAGCAAACATTGTCTTTTATAGGCAAATCTTATAATGTTGAGCAATCAAATCACCTAATCACAATTAAGAAAATAATTGCAAATAATAATGTTGTTTAAATTATATGTTACAAAATAATAAATAAACTTAAATAATAATTAATATTATTAATTTATAATAATTTATTTTGCAATACTTAAAATATTATTAATATAACTAACAATTGCCCACATATTTCAAAAGGAAGGAACTTTTTTTTAAAAACTATCTTATACATATAATTGCTTATCTCTAAAAATAGTTTCTAAAATTTAAAAAATTGCCCAATACCACATCTAACTCATGTGCAATTGCATGCAATAGTCTATTTCTTCTCTAAACCTATTAACTAGTCCAAATTCACATCTTAATATTTATAAATTAAGGCCTCCATTCACTTGAGCAACATGAAACTTTTCTTTTTAATACAATTGTAACATAACTGTATTATGTAATTAACATTAATCAATATAGTAATCTAAAGTTTGTACATGCATATATAAATTAAGCATTAAAACCATCCCATTTTCATTTTTTAACCATGCTAGTATTATGGGAATGCTCGTTGACACTAAGGTCACCTTTGGTTACAAAAATTTTGACTTATAAAATGGTAATTTTATTTTGGCTGCTTATAGGAGAAGTGGAATGACCTTTTCCAAAAATATGGATTACTATATTTTTAGAAATGGACAAGCCTTTAAAAGATGAAAGGGATCATGTCACCCACGTTGAATTTAATATATTTTTATCAAAATGCCTTGTTAACCTTTCATATCTAGCCTATTTTCCTCTATTGTTTTTTTTTCATTTTGCCAATAGTCAATTTTCCAATTTTTTAAGTTGATTTTTCTTTAAATTAAATTTATTAATATTTTAGTTTTAATTGTATTATTATTTTCTATTTAGAATATTTTTAATCTTATAAAAAATATTTTTTAAAAGAATTTTTCGAATTTAGTCAAATTTTAAATTTGATTCCTTGTGTATGGTATTTTATATATCTTTTTAATATTTTTCTCTTATAAATTAAAATTAAAATTTAAAAATTTTATTTTTTAAGAACGTCATGCGTGTGGGTATGAATTTAAGCTAAAGGCCTTTGAAAAACTTTTGAACGAAAAGAAAATAAGGCAAATGCATTAATGCAAGAAATAATATAGTTGTGATCTTTTTATTTTAATTTATATTTAAACAAATAATATAAATAAACTTCATTCCTACCTACCTAAGTATTCTACCAAATAAATTTATAATGATGACCATTCCATTCCTTTCTATTCCTCTTGATTCCATTCATTTTCATTACCGAACGTGACCTAATTGTTGGTTTTACAACAAAATAATAATTGCTAAAAAGATTTTTCACAACTTAACTTTCAATTTTAGAATAGTTCACTCTTACTCTATTATATTCCTATCATTGTATTAGTTTTCATCACCACTAAAAATAGATTAACTTTAGTAGATTTTCACACATGAATTTAACAATTCATCAACACCTATGTATATTATACAATGGGAATTTACTATACTCAAAATTATAATTCACACTTTTGAATATTTTATTTATCTCATGGAACCACACATAAACAAATCATGATTTATAATAATGAACACTCATGTTAAGATAATTAAATAGGTCATGCATCTATTTCAAAAATTGATTAATCTATATGAGACAGATGATTAAATTTATAATATCCAACATTTATTTCTCTGTTGAGAATGGTACTAGTAAGGGGAAAAAAAAAATTCTACAACTGGTATCCTGGGTTAAATTAAATCATGATGAAATTGGCACCATGTTCAAAAGCAAACAATACAACTGCTTTGCATGCAAATATGAAGGGAAGGAAGGTGGCCACATTAGGATTAGAGGTAATACTAATAATTAATGATTAGGGCATGTCATTTATGATGAAGGTAATGAATGAAGCATCTTGAAAATGCGGAATGAAATCCTGCAAAGTCGGTGCTTCTTGTGTCTTTTTGGGAAGAGAGGATGCGATTGGCAACTCACTCAACTTTGCTTATCATGGAATGTAATTAAGAATGAGTGGAACCAACTCATCACATAACCACATGCCTCTTTGCCTCTCTGATTGATTTGGTCACCCGAATGTACCTGCTAAACCATACCACAATTTTTGTCGGTGAGGTTCACAATTGATATTTCTACTTGTAACCTAATACCCTACCAAAACCATTTAATTCACCCGCAACCATTTCTACTTGTTCTTTTCGTTTCTTTTTAACTTCCATTTTTTAAGCTAAAACGTCTCTCAAAAAGAGGAAAATTAATTGACACACAGGGTAAGAAGATGCATGAAATTTATTCTATTTGTTCCAAATATTTTCTTTTTATGTAGGAATATATACCTCCCGGAAAAAAAAACAAAACGTGTCTATTCATTTGGGTCGCGGAAGATCAGTGTTATTTGCTTTCCAAGGTATATAATAAAATGAAAAGCATGTTGTGCACTTTGCATGTTCTCAGTGACAGCAACTTGTGCAGTGAATTGAATTTTGGACGTATTTGATACTCTGAAGCTATCCAGTCTTTCATGTAAGTGATAGTGTTCTGAGGTGAGGTTGGTTGTGGATTGAAGGGGATTTGGATGAGGAGCTCATATGAGAAAAATAAGAGAAAGTGAAATGTAGAAAACGGAGAGTAGCAGAGAGGATACTGTAGGTAGGGACCTGTCTCTCACGAGTTTTGAAGTGAAAGTGAAACTCCTCACATGCCAAATGGGACCTGTCTCACATGCCTCAACTCTGCAATGTTCACGATCTAACATGTGCCTTTGCCTTTCCTCTCTCCCATTTGCATACACCCATTTACTTCCTTCCTGCAACCAGCACCCGTCATTTCCCCCAATTCATAGTAACACTTTTCAACACTTCGCACTCTTTAAGTTAAATTCAATGTCCACATATTTATACCCTTTTTTATTTGAGAATTTCTGTGTATGTTCCTGGTAATTGCAGCATTTCAAGAAATATCTCTCCACTCTCCTACTGCAAATAAACCAGTCTTTTGGTTTCCATTTACGAATCCATTCCTTATTGACCTGTGCGACTGCCAGGTCTGTTGCTAGGCATAGCCTGTGGCAATTATCACTGTCTTGACCAGCTCTGTTTATACCCCATACCTAACCTGCCTTTAAAGGGACAAGCTAATTTGCTCTTTTACGAAAGGTTAGCGTACTTCAATTAAAAATCTTACTCTTGCTGGAGATGATGAGGGGCAAATCTCAAAGTAATCAGCCAGCGGGACACCTTTTGTTTCGAGTAAAAATGGGTAATCATGTTCATTAGAAAGATAACGACAGTGCATGCATGTGGGGGGAGGGTCCAGGGGGGCACATGAAAGAATCACTCTTTGTTGGTGGAGAAACGAACATGGCAGATGAGGTTAATGATATACAGCCACAATTGCACAACCAAAAGGCAAAGATTACTTCCATTGACAATGAAGATATATAAAAACAGCAGAAAGTTAAAAAGGTGAAAAAGGGAATAAAAAGGCTACCGCTTTTGCTATTCGATCATTCATCATCATCGTCCTTGATAAAGTTATTTCCATAACTCAAAGTTTGACAATCGTGCTTTTGCTTGTTGTATATAATTGAATAGAAACAGAGATAAAAGGCCGGGGGGGTGAAAAATCTGAATTCATTCCAAATCCTATAGAAATGAAAAAGACTTTAACAGTATATAACGATCCTGAGCTGACGCTGCTTCAATGGAAATGGCGGGTGAGGATGGAGGAAAAAAAGTGGACCACGCTTCTGCTCCTGCTCCTTCAATGGCATTGTTTGTTTGGGCTGGAGCAGGATGAGCCGCTGAGGTTGACAATACTAGATACACACACAATGTGAAACCAAGGACAAGAAGTTGACGCGTGTAATAAATGTACACTTGTCATAACACAAGACCCTGTGAGGTTACAAAAACAATGCACATAACTTGCTCCCTGCTATAATATGATATCGTAAAAATGCCGAGAAGAAGACACAAAAGGAAAATAAAAAGACCCCTAATGTTTGGTTTGAAATATTGATGGTGCTAGCACTGACGGCTTCTTTTGCAACCGAGTGCACCAGCATTGGAAGTCATGGTGCCAACCATGGTGGAGGACTTGGCTCCTAAGCTGGAGGCTCTGGCATAGCTGGCTGAAGCTCCGGCGCCGGAAGGGGGTGAAATAAGCACCGTTCAGCATCAGATCTCCCTCCGATCTCCAATTCCAACCCTTCCACTGGCTCGCTGCCGTCTCCACTCGCTTTGTCACCTGCCCAACACCACCCTCATATGTGAGATGTCCTTTATTGTGAATGACAAACACATGTATTTAATGTATTATGTACCTCCTTGGCAAAGGGGTTAAGCGGAGCATTGTATCTATTTCCCTGGCTGTTGATGGTGGGGTTTGCACTCCCGCCGATCGCATACATCTCCCAGTGGGTGTAATCGTTGTTCACTACGTGGAAATATCCGTGCCTGCACCTGCATTATCCGTCACAATAACTTGTGAGGTTAATTCGTACTCGACCTCCGTATTTTCACATACTTGACAGCTGACTGTGTAAGAAACAGAGCAAGCCCTTTCCAGCTTTTTTTTTTCTTTGAAAAAAAAAGCCTTCAAATGATCACTACTATGAATGAACTGAAAATTGGAGAGAAATGGAAAGCAGAGAAGCTTCAATATGGAAGTGGCATTAAATGTTACCTCGGCATCCTCTGGATGAGTCCCTCTCCAAAATGGTTGTAAGCGATGGTCACTTGCATTTGCTTGTCCCTCGTGTAAGAGTCACTGTGGCCCAGCAGAATCACCTGAATTCCAACGAAAGAACGCAGAAAGGATTAAAATTTTGGATTTAAAAGCGATTGTTAGAGGAAAGGGGAGAGAGTGCAGTGAACGCACCTCATTATGGTGGGTGAAGTGGTTGTTGGAGATTGTAATGGCGGTAGAACCCATGACAGCGTCTACGAGGCCGTCAGCGCAGTGAGAGAGGGAATTGTGGTCGACCCAGATGTGACTGGACCCGAATATGGAAATGGCATCACCGTCCGCCATGGTCCTCCAACCGTAGTGGGTTGGGGAGCTTCTTACCATGGCATTGCCTGTGGGTTTGCAGTCATGGATGTGAAGACCGTGGATTATGACATTTGTAACATACTGGATGGTGATGCAGCCTCCGTTAGCAATGTGGACGTTCGCTCCTCGCCCGTCAATTGTCTTGAAGCTGTTCACAATGAGCTCCTGCTTCAATTGAATCACCATGTCGCGCTTGAATACAATCCAGAGCGGCCTGTCTTGGATCACGGCGTGCCGCAGAGTGCCGGGCTTTGGGTTGACCGGGTCATCGTCTCCTGAGTCAGTGACTACATAGAAGCGACCGTCACGACCACCAATGGCGTTCCTACCAAATCCAATGCCGCAATCTGCGAGGCGCTTCCGGTTGCGTTGCCAGTTGGGGTCGCAACGCCAACAATCATCAATAGGATTACCAGTTCCACAGGAGAAAAATCCCAACTTTCTCCTTTCAGTGCTGTTCCGGATGGTCCTGCCATTTCAAACGCATCGTTTTCCAATTTCCGTCAGTTTCACTGAATCTCTTTGGTTACAAGCTCATCGGTTCTCATATTCGACACGGTTCCAAGTTAAATCATACACGAAGAAGTATAACACCTAAGAAACTGCAGGCTGAAATGCCGTGGGTCACTCTCATGCGGAGTGCATGTGCAGACAAATAATGACGAGACACCAGGCATCTTGCTGACAAGAGAAGACAAAAAGGATTTTCTCCGGTGTAACGGCTAAAAGTCTTGACCTTATTCAGGGATAGCAGATAACTTAAATATTCCTTTTTTGTCATTTTTTTTACAACGAAGCTGCCAGGCTGCTATTGCAGTCGCAATCTACAGAATCGAATACGTACACTGTTCTTCTTTGGACAAGATTAAGAACAGATTCACTTGAACAAGTAAAACTCGTGGAATAAATTAATGCATGCTTCTACCAAAATAATAATAATAATAATAATAATAATGCATGCATAAAGTGCCTGCATGTACAACTTTTTTAAATAAGGCCCCTTCTTCATGGCCACACTTGCTTATCAGGTATCAGTGGGATAAAGGGGTAAAGACATGCAAAAGAGAAAGGGGCGTGAGACACGGATTTCAGAATGGGCACGTGACTAAAGCAGGCCAAGTGGGGGGTAGTCAAAGATGCAGCAGAAGAACAGGTAAAGGAAAACAGGCTCCAATCCACAGTTTTCCCCTGTGAAGTGAGAAGACTAACAGAAAGACAGAGGAGGGCAGAACAGAGAATTTGAAGAAATATAAAAAGGGGGCATATCGTTATAAATTCCAATTCATACAGGCAGAGCAAAACCGGCAAGCAACGTGGCACAAGAACTGGCATGTTAGGTTTAGCATCACAAAGCCACATAAATGCGGCCCACAAGTCCAGGGCACCCCACTTCTTACATTATGAATTCAACTAGCCAAGTGGTTAAATCATAATCAGACTACTTTTTGGTCCGTACACTGCATAAATGTTAAACATAGACAGATGCATGTAGTTTCCTTTTTGCTTCAAGTAATTGCTGCTCGGTAGTTATGTAGATCAAGAATTGCGAAAGTGAAAATAATACACACACAACACACACAGAGGAGAGATAGAAACCCACATTACTGTATGGGAAGCAACATCCTCCGGGTCAGCAGCCACAGCCCGGTCATTCAATTCCTCAGCCTGTTTGGCTCTGCAATTAATAGTCACAACGCCAAGATCGTTATGGGATATCCACTCGATCTACTAAGTTTAAGGCAGAAACAAAAATGCCACTCAACTACTGTTGTTTAATTTAATGCCCGCGAGGCACGAACATGAGCGTGATTTTAATTATTAATTCTAGAACAAATAAATTTTACTGACAGAGGAAAAAAGAAATAAGGACACGTGTCCCAAATCACGTTGGGCAGGAAGAGAATTACGAGGGTAACAAGGAAACATGAAGTACACTGTGGAGACAGAGGTAGTAAAGGGAGGCGGGGGGGCGCAACGCTCAAGGCGGAGGATGAAAGTCACTGTCCCCGGTAAAAATCGAAAATCGTTACTTAAGAGCGTCGCTTAGAGGTAGAGAGAGAAGACAGCGAGGCGACTCGTCGGTGGCAAAAACTGAAAAGGTAAGGACCCGGAAGGCAGGATTTTATCTTGTCGGGCTGAAATGACCAAATACACCCATCCCCTCTGTTTACGAGGGGAACTTGGGTGGGGAGAGAGAAGGAATCCGAAGAATCACCATAACGGAATAACCGAGCTGGATCCAAGGATGTGGATCTCAACAGCTACGCCTGTTTGTTACAGTTACAATGAACGTCTGAGATGGGTCGGTAAAATTACGAACGGTGCGTTTTTGCCTTCTTCAAACGTTGGGGGAGGAAGAGATGTCGTTTTGTTACGCTACTAACCTGGCCGCCATTGACGTGTTGGTTAAGCTCTCCATTTTCTGTGCTCCAACATTCCTGCAGGAAGACGAGGGAGAGGAGAAACATAGTCAAAACGACGTAAAGAGAATGTTACGATCTCTATTTGTTTCGCTTTCTCTGTCTTTGAATATAAAATGAAATGATGCCATAGCATTGGCGCAGAGAGCTTAATTCCTCTGTCTCTCAGTTATTTTTGAAGTAATAATCAAAGTGATCCAGAGAATGAACAAAATAAAACCAGTAAGGGCAGGGCGGAAAAGGCTTTAAATGTGAGTAGTCACAGTATATCAGCTTCAAGGAATCCTAATCTACATTACTAGCAGCTAAGAGTAAAACCAGAAATTCAATACAACAAGCTATTACCGAAGCAATTGGCACCTAAATTTCCTTGAAATACGAAACAAGGTAGTTTGATTCCAAAAACTGAGAAAATCTCACTAAGTCTTTAAGGCCCAGAAATGTAAAATGGTTTCGGCTCTAGGTCTGTTACAAGCAGAAACAGAGGGGAAGAGAAGCAGAGACGCGGAGAATACCTTGGCTCAGAGATCTGTACTCTGGCCGTGGCTCCAATGAACAACATTACTAGCACCAGCAAGCAGACATTGACATATTTCCGAGCATCCTCCATTGCCGCTCCAAGCTTCGCCTTCTCCGAGTCAATCGTACTTTTAGGAGTGTGGAAGGCGAGAAGGAAAAAGAACAAAATATGAAAAAGCAAAAGGGAGAGACAATTAGCAGATGAAAAGGCTGAGGCTGAGGAAAGAAGAAGGAATAGAGAAGAGTGGACTCGCAGAACAGCTTTCACTTAACGGCCCATTTATAGATCGAGAGAAGACAAAACAAAAACGCCAAACTTTAACGCCGTTAAACAACTAGTCGTTTATCCCGTTTGCACCCTCATCGCCCGTTTCTTTCCGTGGTATTCGTACCGTACCCCCTTCTTTCACGCCGTCAAATAACCAAGTCGTTATCTTAACCCCCTTCTGGTTAGATTTACCCCAACCAACACTCTCCATTTTAACCATAACCTGCTTTTAACTACCTTCCCCAACTTCTTCTCTCTTGCATGTGGAACGGGTCGGCCACTCACGTGCCGTCGCTGTGTCTCTTTAATTTCTCCCCCCCAACCTTTTTTTTTTTTTACTGTATGATTCATTCATTGCCCAACTAACAAAAACGGTTTGTTACCACTGTGCGGCTCGGTAACGGGGCCACGTCAGATCCCCGTCACGGATCGAGGTCTCCCGTAGAGTTGGGTGTCGGACGATACGAAGGAGGGATAAGAATAAAACGGAAAAACAGACATCACGGAGTCAAATCAAACGGATAAAGAAAAAATGTTTCAATATGTATATTTTTTTACATTATTAAATGGATTCTGCAGAAACATTCGACGCGGGCGATAATCACGGACCATGCCTTGGAAGACTACTATTCCGTCCAGCAGGATTCAACCCAATTAATGCTACAGTATAGCCTGCTTCATATTTCTTTTGAAACGAATATAAATTAGAAAGTGTTATCTACAAGGTTAGCCCAACAAGGAATATATATACATTATTTAATTATGATCCACAGATTTTCATATATTATTTTCCATCTACACTTTGCAAAGATCTTTTTGCAAAATTGATTTTTTTTATTTTTGAATTTTAATATTTATGTGGTGTGGTGATAAATCAAATCTCCGCGTTGTATCGTGTGCATGAGAAAAAGAAGAAGAAGTTGTTTTTTTATTTCTTTTTTGGTGCCTTTATTGAATTGGTGGTGGTGGGTGCATATAGCTTATCCTGAAGATCAATGGACGAAGGCACTGAAGAAATAAAAGAAGAGGGAGCTTTTGTTCGGGGGATCCACTTGTTTATGGATGCAAAAATTATTGCGGAGGAGGACCACTCAGGGGACTGTTTTAATTCAAAGAAGCTCGCATCCACTCTTAAGCTGATGACGATTGATGGAATCTGGGAACATTAATTTATGAGGATTTCATATGATGAACGTGATATTAACATATATATATATATATACACACATGCTATCGCATGCATGTGAGTGAAGATTTGGGTTTGAATTGAACATTGAAAAATGAAAACCCCCCCCCCCAAAAAAAAGTGCGAGTAGGGGTTGGGGATGTGGAGACAAATGATTCCAAAATAGAAGGATGATTGCATGAATACATGAAAGGATAGAGAGATGTGGCAAAAATGAATTAAAAAAAAAAAACAAAGAAAGATATGGGAAAGTATAGAGAATGTTGGGAAGAAGACGATGGAGGGATTGAAAAGATGTGAATGAATAAGAAGAGTGAAATAGAAGTGAGAAATTGGAGAGAATGAGGAAAGCAGGGCATGCGAGGGAGTGTGAGAGGGATTCAGATTTCACGTAGACTGGAACGTAGCTTTCACGAGTTATTGATGAGGATCTGGGGCACACTACATTATTGGAATCACTCCGCATCCTTGTTCCTCGATCGGTCAAACCATACACACCAAACCCCCATTTTTACGTAATTAAATCCTATTTTTCCCATCATTCATGAATACCGTGTTTTGGGAATTCCGGAGGGAAAATAAGGGAATTAACAAGGAAGAGTTGAAAATTATGGGGGAGTGATAGGGGAAGAGAGAGAGAGAGAGAGAGAAATGGTTGGTGGGGAGAGTATGATGAAAGGGAGCTACGTTACTTGAGCTGGTAGCAATCTGGATTGCATTAGCATAATCAACGCGGTTGGACTCGGACCTCATCAGTGATCAGAGACATACAGCAACAATTAACTAATATTGTCAAAAAGCGTGCACTTGACAACCATATGTACATGTTGTTCTCTCTTTACTCTTTCCATTAATTCCATCCAACTACTGTTTGATTCATTGAGTATATATGTTCACTCTTTTTGCAAACTAATTACCTGTCTCATGCATTATTAGTCCTTCTTTCCCTGAGGTTGTATGTAGGGGTGAAGGAAGGGTAGAATGGTAAAAAAGAAGGGAATGAGGAAGTGGGGGAAATGATAACGAAGCCCCCACGCCTGAGAAGAAAATAGAGCAAAATGAGGATAATGAGTATGTATGTGTGTGTAGTAAAAAGGTGCATGCAGGGGCAGCAACAAAATTATGATGAAAAACAGCAATGTGTGCTTACAAACACACATGTGTGTACCATTTCTTGATTCATATCTCCTCGTCACATGAGATTTTTAATTACTAATTAAACCCTTCTTGACTTTTTATCCTTGCCAGGTTTAATCACCCCAATCATTTCTTCTTTTACACCCACTCTTCATCATTCCTTTATCATCTCTCCCTCCCTCCCTCGCTGTATTCCTGTCCCCCCTCAACCCCTCCTAAAAACAAAACTCACGATAAAATGATATAAAAATTCTCTTAAAATGTATAAATAATAATGAGACTTTATGAAATATTATAATTCTTTTTAAGTCTCTAGATATCTTTATAATTTTTCCTATGTAGATTTTTTATTCACAAAAGTCTAAGTATTATAAATGTTCATGAATACTTTGGTTTAAACAACAATTGCCTTTCTTCTAGCAATAACTAGAATGAAATAAGTAATTACAACTTCATGCACAAATTTTTAATTCACTAAAATTTCAAGTGTTGTATATATATATATATATATATATTTATGATTAATTTAATTTAAATAATGACCATTTTTCTTCTAGTAAGGACTACATCAGAACAAGCAATTACTACTTTCATTTAAACTTAAAAATTATTAATGTCAAAAAGGTTCTTTGAGATTTTAAAAGAATTATGACATTTCTCAAAACCTTATTGTTATTTTTGTATATATATATATATATATATTCATGACTAATTTAGTTTAAATAATGACTATTTTTCTTTTAGTAAAGATTACATTGGAACAAGTAATTACTACTTTCATTTAAACTTAAAAATTATTAATGTCAGACAGGTTCTTTGAGACTTTAAAAGAATTATGATATTTCTCAAAACTTTATTGTTATTTACATATTTTAAAGAAATTTTTCTATTATTTTTCCAAAACTTATTCACTCTTTATTTAATTCATGGGAATATATAAATAAAGCACATACTCCATCCAATCCATATTATAATAGAGCACACCTAACCATTTCACCGTTAGCAATCACAGCTAGTTAAATTAACTTCTTCTATAAATAAAATAAATATTTAATTTTGCCCATACTTAAATGAAAAGTTTTCAAATTTACATGTACTTAAATTTTATTGATTTTAAACAAGGATAATTTTTGAAAAAATAATTAATATCCCATTAAGAAACTTAATTATATTACAGATCACATATATCTCTTCTTTATAACACTACAAAAAACAGTGGATTATTGACAGAAAATTTCATCACTAATCAATACAAATTTCGTCGCTAAACAAGTTAACAACAAAATAAGTTCATTGGTAAAAATACCATCACTAATTCATCAGTGACAGATTAAATTCTATCACTAGCTAGTAATGGAATTGCAATTCAAATTAATGATGGAATTAGTGATAGAAAATTTTCTTCCCTAAATAAGAATAAGCTATTACAATTTTGTGAGATAAAAATCATCATTGTCATGTCACCCAATAGGCCAATACTACCTCATCGCTATATTATTGCCACCTCATCATCCCTCACCGTACGTCCCACCATATCACCACGATCCTACTATATTATCTCCACATCATATATTAACGATCCTACTATATTATCTCCACGTCATATATTAACTTTAAATAATTTCAAATATACCTTGACTAAGTTGAAACCCACAACCTCATAATTTCATGAGCCTTTGCATTCAATCTTATTACTAATTGAGCTGAAGAAGATCTTTAATTTTTAATTGATAAATTAAATATATAATATATAATCGCCCATATATATATATATCAATAAATATATACTTTAAATATATTTATTTTATTTAACATTATTTTAGATAAAATAAATTAATTTTTATTTAATACTTATTTTATATTATATTATAATTTTAAAAAAATTGATAGAAAATTTAATATTATAATGGACAAATACTTTATTATCATTATATATCATATTATAATTTTTATAATATATAATATTTTATATTTTTAAAATATTTTTATTTTTAAATAACAAAAATTAGGTATGTTACTATGTTATAAAAAATAATTAAAGAAGTAATTTAAATTATTATAATTATTATTAATATCTAAGTAATTTAAAATAATAAATTATAATTATTAAATTATTTATTTATTGCATAGTAATAAAATATTAAATAAATTTTATACAAATATATATTTTAAATCATATAATAAAATTTAAAATAATTTGCAATGTAATTAGCGATGGAATTATCATAGAAAGGTTGATGATAGAATTTTCCATCTCAAATGCTATCACAAAATGAGAATAATGTATCCTGAAAATTAGCGACAAGCATTTCTATTAACAAATTTCATTACTAAATTATTTCTAATAGTTTAATGACAAAATAGTGACAGAATTTTTAGCAATGGAACTTTTCGTTGCTAAATGCCATTGGCAAAATTATTTTTTGATAAAACAACGACTAATTTTTTAACGATAAAATATTCTATTGCTAAATGCCATCAGTAAATTATTGTTGGAATTAGTGACGAATTTGTGATAGATTACCGACAAAAATTTATTCTGTCGCTAAGTTGCTATTTTTTTGTAGTGTTTTTTTATTAGTGGGAAAAACAAAACACAAACTAATTAGGAACAAGACACACACAAGGACATTATGTCCCAACAGACCTACTCCAATGTGTCCCAACGGCCAACACACTTCCTCCAATATGCTATTTGGAGGTGCAAAAAGGAAATGCAAATCAGCAGGTATGCTCATAGCTTTAGCAAGTAGATTAGCTACTATATTCCCCACATAATCACACAAGCAAACCTCCGCTCTCCAATCAAGTAGAAGCATACACTAGATCTCCTTAAAGATCATGAAATATGGAGGATCGGATGCCTCCCCCATATGCACAAGTTGGACAACCTCTGCATGGTCACATTCAAAGATAATGTCCTTCCAAACACAGTCCCACACTAACCAAAGACCCTGGAGCACACACCACACCTCAGTAGTAACACTACTGCCAACATCTACTCCAAAAGAAATCCCTTCATTACCACCCCTCGATCATTCCATGTAGCACTACCACACACCCCTCTCCTTGACACATCATGAAAAGCCCTATCGACATTGATCTTTATCACCCTAATAGTAGGAGGCACCCACCATTGCATCTAGTCATAATAAACCAGATTAGAGTGTGCCTAAGCAAGATATGCACGAGCACAACTCCATAAAACTTCATTTGGCGCTAGTCTCTTTTGTGAAAATACACCCTCATTCCATGCCAACCACACAAAATGACAAAATATAGTGAACTACAATATCTACTCAAGCCCCTTTATTGTTTGAGTCAAACCCAAGGTTCATCGAATCCAACCACGTACTTTTGAAATCCTGAAAAACTACTCAACAATTGAAATTGAAACAAATCATAACCAGCATCCTCAGGCATATATGTGCAATCTCTAGGAGCATGCATGCCATGCTCTTGACTATACTTGCACATGTCACAAGTAGCGAATGATAATAAACCATGTTGTACTCTCTCCAAGCTCATCAAGAGTTTACCAATTGCACAGAGTCACATGAACATCTTGAGCATCTGTGGCACACGTAACTTCCCAATAGACCTCCACAAACGTCTAGCCCCATTCTCAATCATGTTCTGTTTAGCAGATTTCACAATAAAAGCATTGTTTGTAGACCATCTCCATTATCTGTAGCCTACAATCAAGCTAAAATTTGAATCCAACCAATTGCGTCTGAACTATGGTCCCGTAAAAACGAGCAAACTTCCACTACCACTCCCCTCCAAAACTCCCCTCCAACTAATTCTAAAAAAAGTTTAATATTTCAATTTTCAAGAAGATTCTTTCCACACATTAAATTACTTTTTTTTAGTAGGAACAAATTGAAAAGTAATTTATTTTTAAAATAATGTTATTATACTAATTAACTCACTTAAATTTTGATGAGTCAGTTAGAAGTGGTGTATAAAAAGAAAAGAGGGTTACTCCATTAACAAATTATGGCAGCCCCACATGTTCAATGATTGGCGGTTGCTGAAGCTTTCAGGATGATTTGTTAGTTTGACGCATTAACTTCCTTATTCCCTGGTAAGTGGTAACTACTCCATATTAACCCTCTCTCCCGCTTTCCCCTTTACAGCCTTTTCTTTATGTACCCCTCCCATGACCACGTCATGTGCATGTCTCGCAAGAATTCAAATCCTCATCATACATATCAACCATATTTTTAAATTATTACTATTTAGCAGTCCACTTTTTTTTTTTTTGCGTCAATACCTCTTACGTGAACGACCCGACCTTAGCAAATCAAACATTTCAATCAATTGAAGCCACCGCCATAAAAATAATATAAAAACAAGAATAAGAAGAATTACAGGCACACATGTGAAAGTAGAGGTCAAGTTTTAGGAGCAACCAGAATAACAAGTTACCTAAAAATTTTGACAATCATGTGCATGTGTGTTTTATTTTCTAGGGGCTGTTTGAGGCCTGAGGAAAGCAACGAAATTTCAATCAAGGTGACTTTAATAAATTAAATGAAACCCCAGGTTAATTAATAAATGTAATGGATGAGCAATATATAGAAGCAGCAGGGAGGACTGGGTGGCCCACAAAACTCAAAAAAAGCATGAGGGCATTAATGTCAATGTGAGCCTTGAAATGCACGCTACTAGAACCGGAGAGAATATATGCGCCTCGATTTGCTTGCTCGCACTTTTTACTCGATGCCATGTTTGTGCATGATATCACATGATGTTCATCCAAGATCTTGTTTTTACTTTTTTTTTTTAAGTTATATTTTCAACCTTTGCAAAAAGTAAAAAAGTGAGAAACATGTATAACTAACTGACTTGGATTAGAAGAAGACCCATGACTCTGGGCTTTGCCCGCTCACTGACTAACTGCCTCCTCCCATGCCTTGAGTGTCGGTTTAAATATTTTAAAATTGATAATTCACGAGCCTCGTAAAAAATATCTTTTTAAAAAATAACAAGATTTTGTATTTTATAAAAATAATAAAATAAGGGAAAATATTAAAAATAAGAAACTTCACACAAATTTTATGAATCTCAGCTTTAAAACATTTAAATTCCAGAATATTCTCCTCTCTCCCCCTCCAAAATAGCCACTTCCCTTCTTTCTCAAGATTACTTCACACGCAGCAATGCATTATCGTAAAATCCTCATCCCTTATCAACATGGTCGAACTTTGAACACCTATTCCGCGCCAATTTGGTTCTTCTTCTTCTTCTTCTTCTCCATTTGTTTTTGGTTTTACTTTCTTTGTCAACAACCACCTTGGTTTCCATACCAATGTTTAGTTGTGTGTGTGTGAAATTAGATCGTCTCTTTCTTAAAAGACTATTTTTATACCATATTAATTAACTAACTTAGTTTAGTAAGACTTTCCATATTTCATTTTGATTAAATGAAATCTGAAAAAAATATAAAATTTTAATTTCTATAATAACTAATTATCCTAATCTATATAAAGTAGTTAACAAGTCCTTGTGCTTAAAAAAATGGGGGAGTGTGTGTTCATATGTGTGTGTGTGTTAAAGTGCCTACCACGTGGGATAGGGATGTGGTTTCTTAAGGATATGTATCTAGTAGCTGAATTTAAAATCCTTGTATTTATTTCTAAAATTTAAGATTTGGCTTTTCTTCATTTCCTCTTCACTTTCTATATCAATCATTGAATTCATTTTTTTAATGGTTGAGATTAATGTTTACCCATGGCAATTGTTGTGATCTACTTAAGGTTTCTCCACTCACACACGCACTTCGCGCTGGAGCCCTTGGCGATAACGTCGTCCGAAACACGTTAAACCCGCTGGAATCATTAGTAGAAAAGATGTGAGGGGGGAAGAAAAGAAAAGATAGATAATAAAAATAAGTTTTTTTTATACACAATTTCATTTTCCCCCAATATCCTTGTTTGTTAAAATTTATAATCATCAACATCAACTTGAAAGAAAATAGGATACACATAATCTCTGTCTCTGGAATTGGAATAATTAATGGTTTGAGTTTGTTAAAAACAAAAAAAAAGTGTAACGTTAATGTACCATGTAAATTGTAAAGTTACTTATACATATACTCCTTCCGTTAAAAAATATAAGATATTTTTAATAAAATTTTACCTTCCAATAAAGTAGTTACTTACTTTTAAACTAATTCTATCTTTTTATATTTGCCTCTATTAAATACCTTACAATAAATATAAAATCATTACTAACAGGGGTACTTTTAAAAAAGGAAATAATTATTCTTTAAAAAATTAAAAATGTTTTATATTTTTAAATGACGGGAGTATTTAAAAAAATCTAAAAGTAAACAAATTAACTCAGTTTTTTATTTGATTGGTATTTGAGTAAATATTTTCAAAAAAGGAAAAAGTAACATAGCAGATGTTTTATGCGCAAGCGCAACATTGCAGGGAGGTTGACCCAAAAAGCAGCCTGTAACTTCATCAAGAAATGAATTCCAATATATTTTCTGGCAAAAAAGAAGAAGAAGAAGAATTCATGTGTATTTTGCTTTTGACAGAGGGTCAAGCGCTCCAGGGTGGCCTCCCAAAGAGGCAAAGGAAGAATGACAAAAAGTTCTTGAAGCAATCAATTAATTTAAATTAAATTTTAATTAAGGGTTAAATTTTAAGAATTTACAAATTTAATTTTTAATTTTATTTATTATTCAACTATATTAAAATTTAAAAAAAGTTACAAATACATCATAATAAAATTATAAAATTGATAAACAAACTTGTAAATTTTTAAAATTTGACACTTAAAATCTAATTTAAATTAATTAATCATCTTAGAATTTATCTGTCATTCTCCTAAAGGAAATATATACTCCTTCAGTTAACAAATATAAAATATTTTTAATTAAATTTTATATTTTAAGTAGTTACTCATTTTCAAATTAATATCATCATTTCATATTTATTTTTATTTAAATATTTTATGTTAAAATAAATATAAAGTGATTTATTTATTAAGAGTACTTTTAAAAATAATTATTATTATATTTTAAAATAATAAAAATATTTTTATATTTTTTAATATTTTTTAAAAAATATTTATTATTTTTGAACGGTGAGAGTATAAAATAATAAAATAAAGATTCTTTTTATTACGGCGGGTTAAAGTAGTGAGTGTGTCAGTAAAATAAAGAGGGTCGAGGAATAAGAAGGCAGTCAACTAGAGAGTACACCTTTTTTTTTTTTATCTTTATTTTTTTGGAACAACAAAGCCATGAACAGAGCCATGCAAAAGGATAGGATAAATTAAATCATACGTCAAAGAGCAAATGATCCCTACCCATATACCTTAAAGTCCGATTATTAATAATCCTAATGATAAATCTATTTGGATTTAGTTGATGAGCAAGCCAATCAATACATGCATTTGTTTCTATGAATAATAAGACTCTTGATCCCACTAATAGCATTGATAAGGAACGATAATTTGGGAGTGATCATTTTGAATGAGATTGGTTGCTTCAAAAGAATAGTAAATATTGATATGGTAACATTCCTCCTGCCAGCAAAGGTTTGATACGGATAGTACATTTTGTCACAACAAACATCACCTTCACTATTATAATTATTTTATAAACAATACTGACAAATCAATATGCGTGTGTGTAAAAACATATGCAGGATCCAGTTTATATTACATATTACCTTTCCGATTCTTCTCCGCGCTATTCCTTTCATTCTCAATTCCTCTCACCTTTTTACCCAACTTCGTATTGGAGGGGAAATGGGTTTAGTACATCTTGTGACATTAAATTTTTAGAAAATAAAAATCATCAAGAAAATAACTGCTTTTAGATATACATCGTCGTCATGTGCCAACCATCGATACTTTGACCCGATTTTTGATCCTCAAATTTTGAACCTTTTAGTTGAAAGAATCAACTAAATTGAGCAACCATCTTTCAAATTTTTTTGGCTATTAATAAAAGTGACTTTGTTTGGGCAAAAAAAAAAACAAAGAAAAGAAAAGAAAAGAAGTGTCTTTACGATTCATACATGCATTGATCTGTATTTCTAAGCGATCATGGTCTATACAACAACAAAAAGAAACATAGAGTACTCTTGTCATTCCGTGGACTTTTTGTTTTGCGTGAATCATATTAGATTAGTTAGTTATACAAGATTGCTATACTCCGGACTTTTTTTTTCTTTTTGCCAAAGGTTCCTCCGGGACCAATAATGGATCATCAGAACTTTATTTGTTTTTGACTTTTTTCCCGCCTAAATCAGGATTGCTTCAAATCAATATATTTAATATTCAACTTGATGCGTGACATATAAAATTTAACCAGTTATATGATTTATAATAATTTATAAATGTGACTCACTTTAACCTTAAGAACACAACAACCCATATCCAATTGTGTATGTGGTGCGTGTGGAGGTATGCACACAGATTCATTTTTAGATTCATGCTAAGTAGAGTAAGGTTATATATGTTGAAACAAAAAAATGATTATTGTTTATAGAATATTAGTTTGTTCCGAAGCACCTAATGACCTTAATGAATGTATCAATTATTATATTGAGTCTGTTTCAAGATCGGATGGGGGGATCTGATCTGAATGATGTGGATGAATGTATATATATCTCCTGAATTTAATTATGAGCTATTAAAAGAAGTGTGGAAGGAGGAAGTGAAAGCAGTTATGTTTGAATATAGGTAGGAGGCAATAAAGCTCCACTGGAATTTTCTATGAAAAATTGTTGGGATGCCATGGGTGTGACCAGATTGAGCCAAGAAAGTTATTTGGATTTACCTTTTTGTTTGTTATGTATATACTTGCAAGTGGATGATCATTAATGATCATCGTCCTTGTTTATTCATGACAATTCTGGAGTTTCAGATTTGACTCTTGATCCATCAAAACATGAATCCACATCAATCGTCTGAAGTCATTTTCAAGCCTTGAGTGTATCCTGCTCACCCAACGTCTTTACATTTGGTTTTTGAATCATTTATTCATTCTCACTTTTCACGAATCATTAATATCCAGACATCAATTAAAATGCTTTTTTTTACATATTTTGTTATTTAATGAATACAAAATATTTCAATTTATCAATTTAAATTAATGATTTTTTTTACTAATGAATAAAAAATATATTACATGATTAGTGGATTACGATAAAAATAAATCGAGTGGTTACGAGCCAATTAATGCATAAACATATGGATGACGGTATTATATATATATATATATATATATATAGATTATCCATAGGGATTGAGCTTTTTAAAGTAGACTTTCATAATGTTTTCTAATCTCTTTGTAATATGCATTACTTAATAGCTAAGGACAGGCACTTGCCTCTAGAGTGAAATTGGATACTTTGAGACAAAATCCGATGGATTAAGCTTTTAAAGAAAAAATTTCACAATTTTTTGTAACATTTATGCACGTATGGCATTTTTTCATCATGACCTAAGATATTATATATATATATATATATATATTGTCAGTAAAGTGAAATTAGATGGAGGGCCGGAAACGTAAAATTAAAGGGATTAAAAGAGAAAAAAATTAAATATGGGCAAATAATTGTTTGAATATTTATTGTCAAATTTTTAAATAAAACCACAACATGTAAATAGTTTATACAACTACTGATAAAATAGAGTCTCTCTCTCTTGCTTTGAGAAAATCGTGCTAGCTAGTCGCGTGTCGTTGTTCCTTCTTTAATTAATTATAAGTGATTAATTGGATGTGCTATTGGCACAGGCACACGTCCCATCGTGCTATTACCGGGCGAAGATAAACCAAATTGCAATTGAAAAAGACTTTTATTCGCCTAAAAGTAAATATATGCACGGCCAATATATGCCAGTAATTGTCAACTCCTAAACTGCAATGAAATATTATTACGAATGAATAATGATAATTACTTTAACAGCATATTAACGCACCTCGTATCATAAGATAAGTCATGTCGAGGTTCTTGTGAACAACTCCCAACTCAAATAACACAACTCGCAAACGCGCACATGCACAAATGCACTTTTTTTTTTATTCTTATTATAAAACATTTTTAATTACTTTATACATATTAAAAAAATTATTTTTTATACCATGAAAAAGTGTCATATACTTTTATTTTTACTTTTAATTTTAAATAATAATATAATTATATTAAATATCTTTACGTTAATAAAAAAGAAATAAAATTAAAAAAATATTTTAATTAATTTTTATAAGATGTCTTATATTTTAAATTAAAAATTATTTTTAAAAAATATTGTATAAATAAGATCAAGTGAAATATTTGTCTATCTATGTGTGTGTAACGGTGTATTGATATAACTAATAAATAAATTAAAAGTGGTGTCGATTATTATAAATAAAAAAGCCGACAAGAATAGACTTGAGATGGATCCATACAAGAGATTTCAGGGGCAGAGAAATTAAATGGAAGACCACTTTTTTCCGTGTATAGTGTACACTGTACAGAGGGAAACAATTCACAGAGCTAATACCTAAAGTTGACCCCAATTGCTCCCAACCACAGCCATTTCATGCACATGGGATGAGAATGAAGTTTATCAACCTCCCATCCTTGTATTCAAACTAATAATCAACATCTTCATCTTGCCTCATCCATTTATCTTTCTCAATAAATATCCCCAACTTAATATGAACAAGACACTTAACCAAGTGTGTATATATATTATGGCGTGGATGTATGTATATGAATGGATTATATTGAAGAGTGGGAATTAATATAAAAAACCGGGGGGGGGGGGGGTCCAAATTATGGGAAAGAGGATGCATGTGAGGACCATGTGCAAGGGGGTGACAACCTCATCACCAAATTAGGTACCACCTATTGCGTTGTTTCTTGCCCAATCTGTGTTTTTTAATCCCTTGTGCTCATCCAATACACCGAGCCCTCGTGCAAGCTTGCGTCATCAATGATAGCATCTGCTTCTGATCTTTTGAGTTAGGTTTTACCTTTTAATTATGTAATTTTTTATATTAATTACTTCTCATCAGTAGAGTACATTCACGTTGTGCAATTCATAGAATATAATTGACCATATTTAATGAGATAATGGTTGTTGTTATTTTAATTACTTCTATGCCTAATTTCATTTTATTTTTACTTCCCTAGTGAGGTTGTCACAAATTTTTTGGAACGGATTCACAACTTTTTCATGCAAAAATAATTTGCAATAGATTTTACCGGAGGGTGTAATGAATTGTATTGCGTGTTATCAGCTATTGAAATTACTCTGGCTCACTACAAAAAAAAAAAAAAAACATTGTTTGCAAGACGCACAATAATCTATCTTTAACTATTGAAAAATTTGTCTCTAAAATAGTAGAGGTGGATTTAAAAATGAATATAGCAGTGTCTCAAAAAAAAATATTGTTAAATAATTAAAGATGATTTTTTTTATATCTAATTTTCATGAAAAATCCAATGTTATAAAATACTCTAAAAATTATATAAAATAATAGAGACAGAATAAACTAGCCTCTAAATCCATCTTTAAAAAATAAAAACTAAATTTCTTATGTCTCTATTGTCATGTCAGTACCACGTCACTTGACACCTCATCAACCATATGTGTATTTACATGTGCCAACTCATTTACCCATGTATGGGTCAACTAATGCCACATCACGCATCATGTTGCCACCACCTACCACATTATATATTTGTTACAAATTGTTACAAAATATGTCAAGGTTAAGATTTGATCTCTTGACCTCTTACTTTTCAACTTTAAATTCTATTTTTTGTCAGTTCAATTGAAATATATCTATAGTTATTATATACAAAATCAAATATATGTTATTTAACTACATATACATATATAAAATATTATATTATTAGAAAAGATATACATATATTATATTTTATTTTCAATTATTAATATGATAAAATTATTTATATGACCATTTATATTATACCTTTAGTAAAATATTATTTTTATTAGAAAATGAACTTAAAACGAGACAAATTTTTAATATAACAATATTATTTGTAAATAAAAATATTTAAGTATATAATTTATTAAAAAATACGTATTACTTTAGTTCATATTAAATATTTTTTACTTTTATCTTCTCCATATATTTCAAAAATAATAAATAAATAATTAAATTTTTATATTCTCTCAAAATGGTTAAATGTTTCAAATTCTTTTCTTAAATTAAATTTTATTGACAATTCTTCAATTATTTTAATAAAAAATAATTATGATCATATAAATTTTTTTAATTATAATTTTGAATATTTTTTAATTTTTAATAAATAATAAAAAATTTAAAATAAAAATATTTAAATTAAATATATTTATAAATTATTTATTTTTTAAAACATATTTTTCGTCATATTTATTTAATATGGAACCAATTTAAAATTTAAAATCTTATAAATATGTTATATATATATATATATATTAATTCCATCTCCAATACTTTTAATTCAATTGTCTCTAATTCCATCCCTAAATTAATAAAAATAAAATTATAAAATTTTAGAGAAATGTAGAGAGGGAATTAGAGATGATTAAATTTTTGTCTCTAAATTTATAAAAAAATTTATCTCAAATTCAATCTCTAAATTTAAAACAATGTAAAATCAATATTAGAGATGGTTAGTTTAGAGAAGAAACTTTTTCATCTCTAAACCTGTCTCTAACATTTTAATTTTTAAAAAATTAAATTTTTAATAAATAATGATAGAAGCCAAGACGGATTTTGGGACTTTTTTTAAAGATGTATATAAGTTATCTCTAAATATATTTCTATATTTTAAAATATTTTTGTAAATTAAATCTATCTCTAAAAATATAATTAGTCTTTATTTTCTTCTCTACTAAAGTCGGTAATTATGTTGTTTTTTAATTTTCATCTCTATTTTAATATTTTTTTGTAGTGGCTTGTTGCAAACTCTATATTTAATTCGGTTCTGCTAATTGATTGTGTCATATAATAATTATATATATTGTTTGTTTAAGCAGATTTCTACTCTAGGCTTCCACAATTATCCAATTTGCGTTAACCACACTCTTGATTGTTTTTAACTTATCCTCGAGGAGTAATTCGCGTGTGGCTGAAAGACTTCATTTTCTATTTTTAATTTGAGCTTCAGATTCAGTCTATATAATCGATTTCTTAATTGTTTCATGCAGTCGAATGACTCGCATATATTTACGTTTTAGGAGTCTGAACAATGCGCGCGCATATATATATATATATATATATATAATGATTAAGAAAATGCCACTTTCTTTTAAAACACAATGTCGAAAACAAAAATAATCCCATTGTTTATAATTTAAGACTAATTATCTCTTTTTTATAAAAGGATATTTATCTTATTCACTTTTTTTTATCATTTTTGTGGTTTAAGACTATTTTTTTTTCCTATAATCAACTTCTCATTTAATTTAGAACTTCCTTCAAAAAATTTATTGTGCCAGCCACTAAGGCAGCAGTCTGTTTCTTCTAATTTGGATTATATATAATATTTCTAACAACTATGAAAAGGATATATATTTGACTTTCGATGAATAATTAAAAAACACATCATAAAAGTTATTAATAAATTAAAACACACACGTACGTACGTCCTTTGCTGTCAAAAACTTTCCAAAAGAAAGTGTGGCAACATTCCTAAATCGGGGCCCACATTCTGTTACTTAATACATTTTTATTTTTTTTATAAGTTATTTTTATCAATATTATTAATATTAATATAAAAAAATTTAAAAAAATAAAAATGTATAAAAATTTTAAATATGCTCTTATATAATAAATTTAAAAAATAATACTCCCTTCGTTAAAAAATATAAGGTATTTTTAATTGAATCTTACTCTCAATAAAATAGTTATCTATTTTTAAATTAACCCTACTTTTTATATTTATCCCTACTAACCATCTTACAATAAATATAAAGTTATTATTAATAGAGATACTTTAAAAATAATGATTACACCTCAAAAGATTAAAAATACCTTATATTTTTTAACATCTAACTCTTTAAAAAAATGCCTTACATTTTTAAATTGAAGGAGTATTATGCTACTCACTCTCTCTTTCTCTTTCTCTAAAAAAGATAATTTTAAAATACTTTTTAAATATAATTTAAAAAGTCATACTATGACTTATAAATGAGACAAAATAAATTTTTTAAAATATAACTTATAAATAAAATTAGGGGAGTATTTATTTTCATTTAACATAGCATGTGATAAAGGCTGTAATTCACAATCAAAATTTAATTTAAAATCGTAAGTTTTACGCCTCTTCATCCGAAGTTTATGGTTCATTTAACTAAATCGAACGATAACTCTGTTTCTTCGAGCACAATTAACCTTATCAATCTTCTTTTTCAGGAAGAAGAAAGGCATTTAATTTTGTTGTTCGTACCCAACCAATATAAAAGATTGCTTATCCATTAAACTGGTCAACATAATATTAGATCAGGTTAGTTTACAAAATTACCCATTTCTTTTTTTAATAAAAAAATTAATGGGGTTTTTAGCTTAAATACAAGAAACAATTGTACTCTTTACATTCCTTGCATTTATTTAGAATTTTCCTTTTTTATCCTCGTTAAGTTAACACGATCAACCTCGTAGTGTTAAATACATAAATACCACATAAGTTAAAAAAAATTTAATACGAACACATTAAAAAAAAAGGTTAAGTGTATATTGAGTCATTTAATTTTATAAAAATTTTTATTTTAATCTTATAATTTTATAAAATATTTTTTTAATCCTAACAATTTTTACATTAAACTTTAAATATTGACAAAACATTATTAAATGTTGACATATTAAATTAATTTTTTTAAAATAACAATGATAGATACAAAGAATAATAATTTGAAACTAATAATATTAAGGTTAAAGAATTAAAAAATAATTTAAAAAATTAAGAGAGTAAATTAAAATATTATATAAAATTAGAGGACTTAAAGTGTACTTTAACCTTAAGAAAATAAACCTCAAGCATATTTAGGGCATCTTAATTGTATTTCTTGATCTATATGAACCAATTATTTGTTTTGTATTAAAAAAAATTCAGGAAACATAAGTTAAGATTATCTGTTTTATTTTTTCTGCCAACTATAAGACGGTTCTAATTTGGTTGGTGGATTTAACATACTATATTTATATAATTTGTTATGAAGAAAATAGGTGGAAAATGGGTAATAAATTAAAAGGGGAAAAAGGGCGAACAAGAAAAAGGGGGGATGGGACCCATCGGGAAGGAGAAGAATAAAGAAAGGGGGAGAGGGAAGGGAGAGGCAGAATCACATGGGCACACCAACCCCCACAAGGCGCTGATTAAGGAGTCCCCCCTCTTTTTTCATTGGCCAACAACTTTCCTATTTTTCTTTTTATTCAATTTCCTCATTCATAACTATATTTTTTAAAAATTTAGCATAAAATTATGGTGTCACGGAGTGATTGGTGGCGTCGTCGTCCCTTCCCGATGTTGCTCACATGGCTGTACGGTCAGCCAGGTCATTTGGGTCCAAGCCTACCTGCCAACTCTCTCTTTTCTCACTGACACGCAACATATAACAAGACACGTTAGTGTACATGTTTCTTCGAATTTTGTACAGTTTATGAGACTCTAATTAATTACTCTCTCTTTAGCCTGCTTAATCTTAGACGGGAATAATCATTAATGTGCAAGATCAGTGCAAACCACTTCATCATTGAAATGTTTCCAGCCAAGCTTTCTGATGCGTCACTCTAATCTTTTTTTTTTTTTTTAACTGCTGGGTGCCTTATATTACTATGTTCGGTTTGGTGACGGCATTCTCATTAAATTCAACTCGTTGGGTGCAATTCAAGCCTCAAGCCATGCTTGTTACAATATAATCATTCTCTCGTATCATGACGCTTCCAACTTCAAATTAAGCATTTTAATTCAATGCTGTGCCCCAAAAAAAAAAAATTTGCGTTCCAGGTTTAGTTCGTATGTGCTCCTTGGACCAAAAGCCCAAATGTCATAAAATTCTAAATGGGCTTCTTGATGGGAGTGCCTCTTAAGATGGAGTTTACATTAAGCCCCAAAAAGAGTTTTCCTGGGCCTCTTGCAGAGAAGGGACGATTGTCTCTACTGAAGGTATTGGCGCAAAAAGTCCGTATTGAAATCCTCTTTCTTTGTGTCTCTCGGACTGGAATAAAAGTCTTGTTCGCGGAAACTGAAAAATCTGAACCAATAAATTTGAAATTAGAGAGAACTAGAACGTGAGTCTTTACATTATTCATAATTTGTGCATCGTATGATCTCTTAAATTTATAAAATATATAGAATATATATATATATATATCGAGAGAGGGATCAGTAATTCTCAAGATAATTTTGGAAAACTGATACAAATTGTTGACAAATTTAATACAACTAACTAGATTAACTATTAGCAATGTTTTTAAACTGACTCTTTTTTGGCAAAAAGAAAAACTATTAACTATATTTTAATTCTCGTGCAGTGATTAAAAGGATCCTAGACCTATATATGGGATGCGAGTGAGTACGCCGGAGAGGAAAGAAAAGTGTTGCAAACTTTGCAGCGAAAGATTCTTGAAATTTAATCCGTCTTTTTCACCCAATCTGTACTTTAATCTTATTTACCTTATTATAGTTAATACTTTTTTTTCCTTGGGTCCAAGAGATCACAGTTGTTAATGCATAGAAATTGATTAATTTCTACAAGCCCTCGTGGGTTTTAAGTGGCATGTGATAATATATGCACTGTTCCGGATCCCTTTTTCCACTGGCACGTCACCATACCAATGAGAAGAACCCTCAGTTTCGAGTGTTGTAGAGTGGGGTTTAGAATCACCCATCACTCATTCTCATGGCTTGATGGGATCTTCTGCTGAAGCTCGTAGTACTCGTTGAACTTCATCCCTCTGAACACTGCTTCTTCCGTCTTCATCAACTCTGGCATTGGTTCTACCACCTTCTCCAATCTGGTCCATTCGCAGTCACCACAGATTTCCTCGTCTCCTTCTTGTTCACAACAGCTCTGTGCAAGACACTTTGCTTACCACCTAATTTAAACCCAAACCCCACACAAGTGTTGGATCAAAATATGACATCCACAAGACCAAACCATGCATAAATTGTCTGCACACCAGTTGCTTGTGAAAATGTTTCTTGATAAATACTGTGTTTTTGTTGTTAAGTCAACGAAAATATAACCTTTACCAGGTCAACCAAAAAAAAATGGAGTTTTTGTACATAACAAATGGCTCGGGTGAAGATGGGGTTGGCCTCAAGTTGATCTGCAATGTTGACGAGGATGGAGTTGGGAAGGGGCTAACATTGACCCACTTGCCGTTGTGGCTGATCTGAAGGCCACTGATTTCAATCTGAACGTGGAGGACCAAGAAGCCATGATCTGAGTGAGGGTGCATGCCCAGAGCCAGTTCGGGTTGAGGGCAAGGTGGGTATAGGCTTGCAATGGACACCTGAAGACCACTGTCAAAACCAGTGGCCTCGGCTACGGCATTCGGTTCGAAACCCATGCTCCCTGATATCCCTATTAGCAGCTTCGTCGCCACATTCCTGGGCGCTCATCAGTACTCCTTCGCAACATAACTTATTAGGCGTGTGTGGACTCTGAATTTCTAGCTTTTTTACAAACCGGAAGCCTTGAGGCTTGTGGGGGAAGGCCTACTGTGGGGGAGTGATGACCTTGAGATAGTCTCTCCCATAGTGAACATCCTCGGACTTGGGGTTGAAGCTGGTGCCACACCTGATGGGAGTTGACACCCCCTTGTCAACAGACTCAGCCTTGTCCTCATCAGACAAGTTATGGAATTTCCGTGCCAAGCTTAGCACATCATCTGTTAAGCTTTCTGGTATGCCATGGTTGATAACCTGCCAGATATGGAGAGAACCAGGAAAATCATTTCAATCTTCTGATATGACCATAGTACACTATAAACACTGACATCACACTACATCAAATGAGCAAGTATAATACACAGTTGAAGTAATCTAAGAAGCAAAAGTAGTTTTGAACAATTGATATTACCATGAAGAAGCCCCGTTTGCTCACAGGCTTTGGGAAGGTGTTTGGACACCTTGGGCATGAAGTTGAGGGTCGTCTGAAAGGAGGAGGGAGAAGTCAATGATAGGGATCTGGGCAGTGAGTTCATCTGCAACTTGCCTCTCACGAGGGTCTGCGAGGAAGTTGTAGGTGTAAGGGATGGCTGAGCGTTTAGCTGATTCAGAAAGGGACTTGATGCTACAAATATCTGTGGCCCTGATCTCTGGTGTTGCAGATGGCAAGTTCGCAACAGGATCCATGGAGAAAAGAGAAAGAATAGATGGTTCAGGAATTGAGGTTGGGTGTGACAGCTAATTAAGGGGAATGGTATGAGTATTTGTAGAAGAGATTCAGTGCTCGGCTACTTGCCAATGCAGAAACTATATTTAATTGGGTCAGAGCTAAAATATAAAAATATCGTGTCCACTAGAAACACTATTGTCTTTTATGAATTTCTTTCCTTATCTTTTTTAATCTTTTAGGTGTTGAAACTGCGATGTCCATAAGATATATCAGAGTTAGGAAGAAAATAATTGATAGATTTGCATGTAAAATACAAGGAGAGGTGCTTCACAAGACATCATCCCTTGCGACTAACATGCCATATGTTTCCCTTACGAAATGATGCCTTATTGGCATTTTTGCAAGTATTTCCAAATTCCAATGTTGTCGTCGCCTTCCCATCCACCTTTTACTAATATTTTATAAATTTAGGCCAATTTATTTTAACTTATTTTATATGAAAAGTTACTTATTTTTCTTAAAAAAATATTTTATTGGTTTTTGTGATATTTGCTTAAATTTTTAAAAATAATCAGAATTTAAAAAAATCAGATTTCTAATTATTTTAAAAAGCTATTTTAAATATCTTTTAAAAATAATATAATACAGTAGATGAGAGAGAATGTTTTAAAGAAATGAAATACTCAAAAAATATTATAAAATTTTAAAATAATAAATTATTTTTATCAAGAAAGATATAATAAAATTTAAAAAATTCAACTATAATAACTTTTTTTTTATCGTAGTCAATCATAAAATAATGTCTTCTTTTTATAAAATCTCTACAAATTAAACATCTTTTTATAAAATTTCTAAACTACCTAAAAGTTATTTATTTTTTAATCTTAAATAAATAAGCCCTTAATTAGAAACAACTTGTTATTCGTATTTAAAATTTATACAATTCAATAAATTATTAGACCATAATACATGTGACTTAAAAAAGGTGTCTTTTTCTTTTTTCCTCTTTGGCTATAATTCACGGTTCACATGGATCTTCAAACGGTAATATAACATAACAGCATGCGTTAATTTTACTTTCATGTGTTTATGTTAGCATTTTTGGACAGAAATTATATTCCAATTATATATGAAGAGACAATAGTACAGTACGATAAAATAAGAGGGCCTCGTCAAAATCCCTCTACAAAGGATGGAGGGAGCAAAGAAACTTAATATATCAATATCAAAACTAAAATTTAAAGGATAGAAAAAATTTGCAAAACTTTTATTTAGCTACCAAACTTCATGGTTAATACATGATTCTATTTATAATTCTGTAACCATAAAAAGCAACTTACAATTTACAATAATATAAAATTAAGAGTAGAATACAGGGGTTAGGAATATTCCGTTCAAGGTTCTAAAACACTTAGTTTTTTTATTTATAATTATGTTAAAAATTTTAAAATTATTGTTTTACCCTTAATTGTCTTCTCTGCCTTCCAATTTTTTTTTAAATATTCTATGATTAGTAAATTAGTGAATAGTGACATTGTTGGAAAGTATTGACTTCAACATGGGGGGACAGGCAAGCTAATGTTTCAAAGGGGTCTGAATTGTTGTCCACACTCCACAGTCCACTCAGAGGGTCCAAGGCTCAAGCCCATTACCATATAAGACCACACTCATGCATCCCAGGTCCCAACCAACCGAACATGATTTGTTTGCCAAAAAGGACTGGAATTTCAATGCATCTACATCCTCAGCTGTTATCGAAGCATGAACCAACTACACTTGTCTTAATAGCTAGGGGCTTAAACAGTTTAATTTAGGATTTTATGTTTGACTTTCAAGATATGTAGCAGGGTCATTGAGCATGTAAAGTATGCCTTACCAGTGGTACCTATAAAATCTTTCATGGAGGGCTCCACCTAAACAAAAATTCAAATTAGTCTAAAGTAAATTGAGTGAACAATAAACCAATATATTTAAATATTTTGAGATACTGGGTGTGAAAGTAAAAAAAAAAAGGCATGTGCATTCGAGTGATAACCACATGTTCCTGACCTTCATCTCAATTTAAATTGATTCTTGACATTGATTTAAATTAATTTTCAAATATTTTAATATTAATTTTGTTAATCTAAAAATTAGAAACAAATTTAAAAATTTAATAAATATGTTCATGATCAATATAGCCAGAACAGATTTAGTCTAACAATTCAACTTAATATTAAAATTTTTTATAATTTTATAATTTAATTTTTCAAATAGATCCTGAACGGTTTAAATATAATTTAAATAACTTGATTTGATATTAAAAATTATAAATTTATAAATTAATCATTTAAATATACTTTAAATAATATATATTTAATATTAATTTTTTTATTTTTTATTTAATAAATATAATATCAAAATATTTAAAAATAATTTAAATAAACGATAGAGATATTTTAGGCTGAAATGGAAGGGAGGGGGAAAGCGGACGCCAACGCAGGACACAAGCTGATAAAGCCACAGGCGAAATTGTGTTTCGCTCCGTTTTCTGAAAGTTGAAGAAGAAACTTTCACTTCAAGTCTACTGTCTTGACTGCGAGATCTAATCAAACAATTGTCCGTCGTAGTAGCAGCATGGATAGCGTGGCGGCACTGGTAAATCCGAAGTCGCATATTCCATTGGTCTTTGCGGAGATGCCTACGTTCAAATCACAACAGATTACTAATACTAATTACTTAAATTATTCTCACTTCAGCTTCTTTTGTCATATGTATGATCCACCTTCTTAGCCTTCGAGAATCCTTCACGCCATCGAAACAGAGCAACTATCCAGCAGCTAAGAACCCAATGAAAGTCTATGCCTTATGGATATCGCTGGCCGTTGTTCTGGCCTTAGCGAAGATCGGAGTGACGGAACAACGCATACCCACTACTTTGGATGGCCCGTTTAAGCCAGTGACTCGCCGTTTCGACCCATCGCTTCGTCGAGGCAGCGATGACTTGCCCATGACACATCCAAGGCTCAAGAAGAATGTCACCTCAAATTTCCCGGAACAGATGCTCTAGCGATTTCTTCGCCTACGCAATGTGGGTTTCCTGGGTTACCGGTATTTATATCTGTAATCTATAATTCTTTCTATTAAGTTCTGATGTGATCGATGTTCGAAAGGTCGGCATTGTTATTGGTT